>NW_007258223.1:59730-172281 GCF_000164805.1 Carlito syrichta | reverse complement strand
CTTCATTTCTCCTTCCTTCCATCTCTCTGTCTCTCCCTTTCTCCTTTCCTTCCTCCCTCCCTCCTTCCTTCATCTCCTCTATTGTTTTCTCTTCTTTTCTCTCTCCTCCCTTTATTCCTTTATTAATTTCTCCCTTCTTTTTCATTCTTTCGATCTTTTTATAATTTTTTTTTCTCAAGAAGACTGCCCTGATCCTTCCCTGGTGCATGTAAAAATCAAGTAGTTTAGATCATAGAAATGAAGGAGAAAGACTCTCACTAATGCCTGAATGCAAGCCCCATGAGCATGGTGATCTCCGTCTGTTCTGCTCATTGATAGGATGAGTGACTAACACTGAGCAGGTATCCGGCACCTATCATGGTGCCTGAATACTTTGTGGATGGGCAACCAGTGTTCATCTCCTTCCTTCTGGGAGAATAGAACTTCCTCCTTTTCAATGTTTACCTTCTGCCCCGTGTACAAAGTTACCTGCCCCAAATTTGCAGATAAACAGCATGTAAGCACATAACTGAAACTCAGTCATAATCCCTAGAAAGACAATTTCTACTTCCATTTTTACAGGTGCTCCACTGGCCTGTATAAAGCAACCAGGCTCAGAGTGGGTATGATTCCAACAGAAAGGGAGACTGTTTGAACAAATGTGTTGCCTCGGAATTATCAGAGCCCTCAGTTTATTCCAGTTCCCTTTTCCTGCAGCACACTGTTAGGGTTTGAGTGTGTTTCTAGTTCAGGGGAAAAGCAGAACTCAAAGTTTTGCCCAAGACTGGCAATACCTATTGAAAGGTATTCAGTCACAACTTTCCTTCCACATAGCCCCCAAAAATGTTCCATGAATACAACAAATGTATGTGACAAGGAACAACAGAAAATCTCAGTCATTATCATTCACACTCATCTGACTTGTAGCTTTGCCTTCTGTGTTTCTTCTCATCTTCATTAGAAGATTTTTTCCTTGATGGCTGATTTAGAACAGCATGGCTTTCTTCTTATGCCACTAAGACAAATGGTCAGTCGCAAGTGAAAAAAAAAACCCCAAAAAACAAAAACAAGAACCCCATAATTGTTTATCATACTTCTTTTGAACTCAACGTGGCATGAAAGAAACAGGGTTTTGTTTTTTTTTTTTCTTATTTGCCTACCAGGCGTTCTGGTGTGTAGATGCTAGAACATAGTTAAATGTATATCTGAGGCAATTACCTGGAAAGATGATCCAGATACAAATTAAACAAGACCAAAATGGTTTCATCCTTCAACCATATAGAAAGAAAATTTTTGATTACATGCTTATTTTGCAGTATGACACATCTTCTGTTGGGTAGAAGTTATCATGTCATTTATCAATATCATGGTTTAGGAGTTTGATTCCAGTAAGTGAACAATTAATGCTTAATAGAGTCAAAGCAAAAGGCCAAATGGACACACAATGTCCCCTCCATTTCTTGAATCAATATGAATTAAAATATTTAAATCAATGCTAAAATAAAAGTCAAACTGTCACCCTATCCAATATTTGTAGATGCCTCTGTTAATTAGAAAACGATGTTGGGGGGGAAAATGACACCAAATTAATGGCACTTCTGAATTCCAACAATGGAAGTTTTTTTTTTTTTCTCCAGTTCAAGTTCTTGTCCACAAACATGTAAACAGACCGTCTATGAGGAACAATAGAAAGTATTCAGGTTGATTTGTGGACACAGTATAAATTCTTAGCTCTTGGCATGAGGAAGACAAGTAAGAAAAAAACTCATAGGTTCATTATACTGAAAAGGTTCCCTCTTAAACCTTATCCAGCATGAATCAAAGTGAAAAATCTGGTATCACTGCAGCGAAAATTGGATTTAGCTCATAAGCTAAAAATGAATTTCTCTCAAAGAAAACAGGGCAAGAGTAGTTTTTGGAGAAAATACCAATTGAGCATCTTGTTGACACATCAACATTCCAGCCCACCCACTCTTACCCTCCTGCTAGATTTATACACAGAGCATATACTGGGGAGTTTAGTGGAGTAACCATCTCTGTTCTTGGAATAAGGAATGCTATGCCGTGGAGCTCAATGAAATGGAAGCTTTAGGGATATAACAAGAAGCATGCTGTGATGTGCTCAAGCATCAAGGCAAATCAACATTTTTAAACGGAAGATGTGTGGGTGTATGAACCAGCCAAATGGGCCATTTACCAAAGTGTCAACTGCTTACTGCCTGTCTCCCCCTCAAAGACAAAGTCCCCGCTTCCCACCTCAAATGAGTTCTGCTCTCAATGTATTTACAGTGATGAGTGTGTCTTCTCTCTTTCCATCTCTTTTACGAATATGGTGCTTACCTTCGAAAATAAACACAAATGAGATCATCTCACCAGCCTGGAAATCCCAAGAGGAGAAACACAAAACCAGTGGAAAATACTTGAGGGTTATAAACTGCATATTAAAGTTTTAGAGCTCTGGGAGAGATGGAAGAGTAGCAGATGCAAAACCCGACAGGGGGGCAGATTCTGCATCAAACCCATAAAAATATACAACCGCTTTAATGGGCAATTATTCTTTGCATTTGTGAGCTGGTTTGAATTTGCATGAGACTGCCAGATGCCCTGGAAAAGGTGTGCATCCAAATGGATGAGGAGGCTTTCTCTTTGTCCCATTCCTCTCCCATTGCTCCATAATGACACCTTTCCCCCACCCTTGGAAGGTTTTAAGACTGAGAGATATTCATGCTAATTCGGGGGTTGAATTGTTCTGTTGGTAATTTATGGGAGGAAATATTCACTTACACGATTCTGGGGGTGCAGATGCGCTTTCAACAGCAGGTTCATGGTTTTTCAGGAATCCCCTTGGGGGAACTCCCATTTCGTGTGCTGGACCATAAATTAAGAAATGGCGTAATAGGTAACATACTGAGGCGAGATAAACAACCAGCCATAGCTCATAGAGAGGCTGTTACAGAGGCAGGGCATTGTGCGATAAACATCACAATGAAGAGTCAAAAAAAATCTGATGATTTTTCCAAATGGCAAAATATGTTTTCATTTCTTCAAAATGGATCGCAAATGAAAGTACATCAAATTGGTTTATAACACAGGATTTACACACAACTAGGTCACTCTCTTTGAATGGCCGTAAATGAAAAATTTGATATGATGGAGCATATTAAGTTCTAGTTCCAAACAAAAATGAAAAGCCTTTCATTTTTTTTTTTAATTCAGTAATTTCAGGGTTTGGCAAAAAAGGAGATGAGGGTTCCATCCTTTTAGTCATTTGCAAAAAGACCAAAATGGACACTTAATTTGTGGAATCTCTGGTTCTCATATTCACATGTATTTATCCCTGAAATGCACATTTGAGATCAACTCTTGTTTCAGTATAAAATGCACGTTGATATTAAATACTGCTGTTTAGAAGTGAATAAATCTACATTTTGGACAAACAGTTCCTTATAGGACATCCTCATTTGAAATGCATTGAATAGGAAAACAAAAATTTCTAATTAATGTACAAGTCTAATCACCATTCTCCACATGGAAGAGTAATTTTTCACTGTTCATTTGCTTGGTTTAATCTCAAAACTGACATAACAGAAATGCAATGTCCTATAAATCTCCACTCATTTGTTTCTTTAATATTCATATTCCATTGAACTGCAGCTGCTTGTTGCTGCAGTCTATTACAACATGCAAAAGTGTCGATAAAAATATTATGAAAGGCAAGATGTGTTTCTTCCTGGCTGCGTGTGCCATTTATTTGGGGAAAGACAATAAATGACTCGTGGATTGTCCCTCAGCCTGCTGCTTGGTGGGTGATTAGTGATTAATTACCTTGCAGCAAATTGACATGGCACGAGGAAATTGACACAGCCCTGATTAATTAACTTTTTATGGGCGGTAGTTACTCACAAAACACTGCGCACCATAATTGAATCTCTTTACATAACGTCATGGTACAAAAGTTTTAGTCAAATTCAAATTAGCCAGAAGTTTCTGGGCTGTTATAGGTCTGATTAGGGTGTATTGAAGAAACTGGCAAGAACATGAACTTGGAGAGAAATGCACATTTTTGAAAGGAAAGATGGTGACACTGCACTGGCCCAATCATCCAAGCCGAATTTATGGAGCTAAATGTCTACTTCAGCTAGACATTGGGGATAAGACTGTAAGAGGCTAACGTGTCTCATTTTTGTACAGCTTCACTTGGTTGCGTCTCAATTGCTTTTGTGGGTTTTCTCTCCTTTGTTGTGTCTCTAATGGGTGAATTGCCTTTTTAATTCAGATCTTGGATCTAACATCACTTTGATTTCCATTTCATCACACGTCTCTCTGTGGGGATGTCCTGAGTTTGGTTATTGTGTTTCCAGCACCTAGAAGATGATCTGGCACATGGTAATCATCGAATTCTGTATCGATTTTTTAATATTAGCCATTCTGGCTGATATGTGATGGCATCTATAGTTTTGGTTCGAATTTCTCCAAAAAAAGGGAAAAGAGAAATGTGTATCCATTACATTGTGAGATAAATTAGCTCAGTTACAAGAGAAAATAGGTGACGATCCTTAAACTTGTAAGAGTTGCTAAGATGATGTCTATGAAGGATGCATATTATTTTGGGTAATTTATTTATTTATTATAGAGTCGTGGGGTACAAGTGAGGATTTACTACATAAGTAGGCTGCATGCGGTGAAGTTTGGGCTTCTAGCTGGCCCTCATTCCCCTGGTAGTGTACCAGGTACCCTTTAGGATGCATATTCTAGGAGAAACTCTGAGTTAGTGATGATAGTGATGAGCAATCTTGGACCTCATTTGTCTAAAAACCCAGGCTGTGATAACTGGAGTCATCCAAGCAAAAATGTGATTATAGTTGGCAAAATTCCAAATTCAGATACTCCATTATCAGATTGGGGAGATTCAACTGCATGATAATAACAGCTAACATTTACCAGCACTTGCTAATTGCCAGACCCACAGATGAACCGGCTAACTACTTACAGAATCATATGAAATGGGATTGCTGCTATCTTCACTTCACTTACATAGTAGTTCACATACTCACCCAGTGACTTGAACTCAGGCAGCCCCACACTGCCTATGACCTTATCTATTGGGTACAAAGGCACCCCCAGTCAACTTCGGAAAAAGTTTTCTACTTCCATCTCTCCCTTTTCTTTAAAGTCTCTGGAGTGGGATTCTTTCCCAGAGATCTCAATATGCTCCTCGTTGCGGGGAAAGGGGAGGCATTGTGTGTGTGTGTGTGTGTGTGTGTGTGTGTGTGTGTGTGTGCCATTTCTTCTGTTATATATTTATGTTCTGAGATTTAAAGACACCTGGAAAAGCTCTGTTCCTTTTCTGCTAATTGCATGCAGGCCATAGGGATCACCACTGATTTATGTTCCTGATAAGAGTCCAAAGGCAAGCTGTTTCCCTGTCCCACTGGTTTATCTCCACATCTGTAGGTGAATCAGGGGAGTCGTATTCAATCCAAAAGTGTTGGGAATATGAACTCTACAGCACTACTGAGTAGGGTTACACTGGTACAGTGTTAATGGAGGTTGCGGTTGGACACACACACACTTATTTACCATCAAGATAATGAGCTCCTTAAGACTGAATTCAACTCAAAATTTTGAATTTGGAAGATTGAAACGAGGAACTTAATTCAATGCCTTGGAAGATTTTGTTTTTTAGTTGGGGTTTCACTGTTGCCCAGGCTGAAAGCTGAAGTGCAGTGGCATGATCATGGCTCACCACAGCCTACACTTCCCAGGCTCAAGCGATCCTTCTGCCTCAGTCTCCCCAGTAGATGAGCTTACAGGAATGCACAACCATGCCCAGCTAATTTTAAAAAATCTTTTTCTGTAGAGACAAGGTCTCACTATGTTACCCAGGCTGGTCTTGAACTCCTGGGCTCAAGCAATTCTCAAGTGGTCTCTCAAATTGCTGGGATTACAGCATGAGCCAACACACCAGGCCTGACTTGGAAGATATGAATAAGAAACTTTCACAACATTTTGAGATGTTGCACTTTTTTTCTGGATATAATCAACTTGTTGATATTGTTTTTAAATATGACTTTACACACACTTGGTTTGAAATAGCCTCTTTTTTGGGAAATAAAACTAATAAGTCATTTGGGGGAAAAAAGAAAGATAACTAAACACAGTGAACAATAGAGATGAACTCTGAGCAGTAAGTCTAGTGTTCCCAAAGCAGAAAGGTTTCCTAAGTTAAAAAAACAAATTTCAAAAGCAACAACAAAAACCACACATACCACTCACACACATGAATATTCTTTGATCATTTAAGGTCTTGGCAAGGATGCTGAGTGAAGATGGCAGACTTGGTTTTAACTAATTACAAGGCTATCCATGCTCACCTCCCCAAGTTAGCTGTTGTCTCTTTTCTCCCAGGTTGCAAATGGGAGGATTAATTCAACAGACGAGTGGCGAATGTCATGGCTGCTGCATGTGCGGTGATATGCTTTTACTGTGCAGAAGAGGTTTTTGTGATCTGTCTACTCACAGGTATTCCACCTCCCTCCCAGGCAGGATTTTTATAACATTTCATTCAGCAAAACGAGAATGAATCTCAATCTTGGAGTGTTTAACTTGCAGGGCCGCAGAAGGCATTTGCAAAGGTCCTTTCTGTCCTTAGAAGGAGCATTGAAGACAAAGCTCTGGGATGCTGAGATCTATTTTAATTTGGATGAGGCATTCACCATAATCTATTAGTTTAACAAAAACGTGCACTGATGTTAATTTAGTTGTGGTTTTTTTCCCCCCAGAAAGGCATGGGGAAAAAACCCAAATAATTTATATAAATAATTACCTTATCGAGTACATATGCAAAGTAAAGTTTCAATTGTTAAATCATTCATGATCTATCTAACAGCTGGCTGAAACAGCAAGCTTGCTGAATTGCCTCTCCAGGTAGGAACAGGGCAAGTGAGATAAATTAGCTTCCTTATGCTGGGCTGGATTTCCCATGGTTCTCTAGGGCTGCTGCAGCTTCTGAACAGAGGCAGAGGGGGCTGGCAGTGGCTGGTGGGATGGGTACACCATGCACATGGATTGCTCATTTCACTTCCAGCCATCGCCGTGGGGAGGACTGGTCTGTCTGTTGGTGTTGAGGCCATCAGCTTTTGAGCATCTACTTTCGGACATCAAAGAGTTGTGATCTCTTGATCAATACCCAATGCCAACCTGGAGGACAGGTGCCATCAAGGCCAGGGGATCATCTGCCTAATCTCCCAGCTAGAAGCCCCCATATGGGATAGACTGGAGGAGTACTATTCAGAAATGGTCCAGTGCTCCAGAAACTAGAACAATATAAGCCTTCCAAACCAGCATCTTTGGAGATATTTCAAAAAGTCTGGAAGAGATGGCTTCTAAGAAAGGAAAGGAAAAAGTTGCCACTTGAGGAAGCACAATGCTTCAAAATAGCCCGAAAGATTCCTTGCGCAAACAATTTCATTTCGTGCTTATGGGTAGGTAGGTTTCCATGACTATTTACATAGCAAAGAGAGTTGGCCAAGGTCACAGCATGAGTCTACCCTGCTAATGTACTCCCAGCTCTTCCTGAATCCAGTTCTTTTCACTAAATCACACTGTAACACAAGGAGAAAACCAATAGTGAGAACTAGGATACACCAACAAAAGAAAAAATGGTCTTTTGGATATGTTTCTGAGATCCCTTTAACAAATACTAAAAGTAGGGATGGTATATACTCATGGCTCGTTTTACTGATAGAGGGTGTTCTCGCATGTTTGCCTGTCTGCTGTTACATGAAAAGCAATTAGGCATCAAGAGCCTATGTAGCACGCAAACAAAACTCAGGAGCTATATCTAAAACATGTGATGTGTTATTTGGTCCCTGAAACTGCATCTTCTTAATGTTGCTCCCAAGTTCTCCAGTAGCAATAAATAGCTTTTGGCATGACAGTTCTTTGATATAAATGAAAACATGATGTAAGAGAATTGTGTTTTTGGCATTCTTAGCAAAGCAAGTGTTTAAATTACCGAGTTTATAAGAAATATGCTAGGTTCTTTTTTCCTTCAGTGGGAGGCAAGCTCAACTTCCTTTTATGGTTTTTTTTTTTTTTTTTTTTGCAGTGATGGGAGATTTGTTTCTAAAGAGAAATGAGGCAAGGAGAGGAGAGGCCACCTCTGTGGTTGGAACATTTCTATCCAAGAAGAACCAAGAATCTTTGCTCTGGCACTTAAATTATAAGAGTGTCACTGGACTCTGCTTTTCCCTTCCTAAGCTGCTTACTCCCAGCTCTGCAGACCCAGAGAGGGCTGGGCTCAATTTACAAAGCTAGGTCCCCTAGGAATGGATACCTGCTCCCTTGTGTCAAGCTGTTTGTCTTTATATTCCCGGAACCAAGCAGGATCTTATCTTTGGTCCCTCAATTTTCCTGTTCAGAGATCTGAAATGTAAAACCTGTTTATTTTTTTTCCCACTTTAAATCCACATTAGTTTGGGGAAGCAAATAAAGGGCAGACGAGTGCTTAAAAAATAAACTCTTAAAATAAGCTTCTCAAACTATTGAAGGATTTCTCTTTTGCTTCTGCTGAGGCCAGAGGAGGATGGGCATTGTGAGAGCTGCATCAGCCAGTTGATCCTCTAAAGAAAACGTGAGCATTAAAAAACAAAACAAAACCAACTTTCTGTCAGTGTTATCATAGGACTTGGGGTTTCCAGGGAATTCCCCAGAACAACTGCCTTGCTGCCTTTCAGAAACATCTCATCTCGGCCTTGTTCTCTAGCTCTGTATGCACCAGAATCCCAGGGCAACATAGTTTATTGTTTTAATATCTGTCTGACACAAAGCAAACGCATCCTCCAGTGACTCCTTATCTGTCATATGTATTTCTGTGAAAGAAATATCAAGACAAATAAGATGTTTGGGGGCACACCACGGGATGGTAGTTTTTGCAATTGGCAGCTTTTTGCAGAAGCAAGACCCCCGTCTGAACAAGACGAAAGTCACCATTCTGCATTGAGATTAATAACCAAAGCACCAAGACAGCGACATAGCAGGCGCCTGAAATGTGATGTTCTTTTTTGCAAATCCTTCCCTTGAAACAGCTGCAGGAATTCAACTAGTATTTTTATTATTATTAATATTGTTTTCCTGAAGTTGATTTTCAAAAAGCAAAAACAACAAAAACAAAATGGGTTATGATTATGACTCAGCCAAAGTAACCACAGACACCCATGGAGTTGGGGTGGGAATGGTCACCCTGGGGATTAGAAAGACAAATAGACCTGTTCTGAGGACTGGTATCCAAATGGAATAATTGAGTTAACATCAGAGTTAGTAAAAAAGAAAAACTTTTAAAAATTATCTGTTAGTTAATCAGAGGTGCGCTGGGCCACGGGGAAAGCTGGGCAGATGGAGCAGAGAGAAGAGATGGTGCCTCAGGGATGGATAGAGAATGGTTTCTGGAGTTCACCATCATGGTTGGTAGCCGGACACCTGTGCCCATCTCTGGGCAGTGATTGTTCATCAAATCAAAAGTGTGCTACCATTGAGGCAAAAGGTAGAACATGGCACAGAGTAGGCATCTCAAAGCCTCTCAACTATGGGTCCAATTAAGAAATAGAATCTCAGTAGCCAAGTGCATCTGCCTGTAGGTCTGAATGATGGTGGAAGCAGTGATAATTAAGAGGCATCCAGATGGCAGTGCTAATGGTAGATGGGTCTCCTCTTTGGTGTCACATCCCAAATATCCCTACAAGTAATGCTTTTGTAGTTCTGAAATCTTAGCATTATATATCTGTTTTTTATGCATCCCTCATAAGAATGTAGGTGCAACAGAGGCCAACCTGTGAATGTCTTCTCAATGGCATATTGGCTGTATTTAGGATGACACCTGACATACAGAAAAAAACTGATAAAATTGGATGAATGAAGTAGTGCATTTTCTACCCCCTCCCTAATCAAAGGACTGATACAATGAAGAAAGAATTGAAGGAATTTTTTCAAAGAAATTGGCAAAAGCAACATAGGTATGCTTCCACCATGATGTTGAGCTACAGACATTGGAAAAGGCAGGCAGTGTCTGATTCTAGGACCTTTCAGAACCAGCAATGTTGGAAGTGTGGGGAGGAAACAGAAGAAGTCCAGGCAAAAGATCCTGAATAAGAAAATAGAGTCCCTACATTTTGTCCAGAGAAAGTGGGGCAGGTCTCAGAGAAGGCCAACAGCACCAGAATAAAGCCTCCTAATCCAAATTTGTTTCTTTGCTGTTTATTGTGCAACCCAAACTAACAATCAATCTGTGATTCAGTCATTCTAGATCAAATGTATTCATTCATTCTAGACAAATATGTACCAGGAGAAGGGTATTCTTTTTATGTACGTACCTTACATTATTTGTTTTAAAATGTGATAAGATGGTACAAAATGCAAAGATACATGAAGATGCACATTTAAGAGAATGTTCTTTTTTATTTTCACCTCCAAGCAGCCATATGCCATATTCTGCCCTTTAAAATGAGAATGATATTGTACCCCACATTTTTAAAATAAAAAAGTAAAAAGAAAAATAAAAAAATAAAATAAAATGAGAATAATGGCCTGAAAAGAGGTTGGTAAACTATAACTCTTGGGCCCAAGCTGGGTTGCAGATTGCGCTTGTAAATAAAGTTTTATTGGAACATAGGCACATGTGTTCGTGTATGTATGGGTATAGTAGTCTATGGCTACTTTCAAGCTACAGAACTGAGTAGATGCAACACAGACCAGATGGTTCATAAAGCTGAAAATACTATCTGACCCTTTAAAGAATGAGTTTTTGATAGAGAAAAACCACCTCCAGAAATCATGGGATGGGGAGAAAAAAGGCCTGAATAAAGAAGTTGGATAGCTGCGCAGAGATTCCACACGGCCACTCCCTGGTCAGACATTTCTTGGAGCCCAGTCCATGTCTGCTTCCATCCTCTGGGGTACAAGTTTAGAGAGTAGTTAAGAGGGAAGCCTTGGGATTCAGATAGGCTGGATTCAAAGTCGACCAAGCTGGGTGATATCCCACAAACACCTTAATCCCTGTAAGCCTAAACTTCCTCATGAGAAAAAAAAAAGATGGCATAATAATCATACCTATTCATAGTTCTTTGTGAAGATTAAGTAAGAAAGCTCATGAGGAGGGCTTAGCAGAATGCCTGACATATATTGAGTGCTCAATAGGCATCACTGATGAGATTATGCTTATTATTATCATGATTATTTCAGGACTGAAACTAGGGTAATGGCAGGTGTTCACCTTGATTAGAAAACTTAAATGGAAGGTGGGGAGAACGCCAAAAAAACAAAAATCTCAATAATGAAGATAAATCATGTCTTAATATCATTTTTTAAACCAAAATTATTATTTTTGAATCCATAATGAGCAGACTACTAAAATTTAAATTAAACAGATCTGGACTAAGCTATATTGGATCTTAAGGTTTTAAAGGGAAAAATTCATAATATCTATCCTGGGAAATTTGATATTCTGTTCATCATGGATCTTTTTCCATTAACTTGGGTTTTTTGAAATATTGCATTAAAATGTTATTTATGTGGATTACTAAGTTTTTGGCATCCCTTTAAATTTTGTTGGAAGTGAGCACCTCACTTGCCTGTCTAATCACAGCAATACTTATATTATTTTAAGCAACATCTCTAAAAAGTATTAGGAAAAAACCATCGAGCCAGGCACAGTGGCCTATAATCTCAGCACTTTGGGAAGCAGCGGCAAGAGGATTGCCTGAGCCCAGGGGTTTGAGAGCAGCCTGGGCAACTTGGCAAGACCTCATGTCTGCAAAAAATTTTTTAAAAATTAGCCGGGTGTGTGCACACACCTGTGGTTCTAGTTACTTGGTAGGCTGAGGTGGAAGGATTGCCAGAGTCCAGCAGGTCAAGGATGCAGTGGCTGTGAGTGTGCCACTGCACTCCAGCCTGGGTGACAGAGTGAGACTCTGACTCAAATAAAAAAGAAAGAAAGAAAAAAAAAAAAACATCTTGAAGGCAACCAAGAAGCTTTGAGCTACCCACAAGTGAGGGATAAAGAATGCACAATTCTTTACACCAATGTATCAGTACCGCAATGAACTATATGTGCACTTTCTATTAACTGAACTCAGTCCAATGACATTTTCTGTATTGTGCAGAAGAAAGAGGAAGCCGTAAATTAATTTAGGCCCATATTTTAATTACAGAAGCCAATGGAAGTTATATCAATTACCCAAAAGTAGAATAGTGCTGGCCTGATTTATGTATGTTTCTGGTACCTAAATCATTGTTTTATGAATTCCACACAATTACTTCCATAAAATCTGCAATCAATATATCAATTAAAAATATGCCCTTACCACTTGCCCTTGAGTTTCATAGAAGTGAATAAATGAGAAAATGATTTTGCATGTCGATAACATTTAGGCTTCCAAGCATTTGCCTGTGATACTGATTTTTTTTTCTTTTGAAGAAGAGAATGGGGTGAAATTAGCATTCATCTTCCTTTAACATTAAGATGTGTTCTGACATAAAGCTAACTTTCAGCTACGGCTTCCACATAATGGTGAAAATACACTTGTTTGCACTGATAAGCATATAGAATCACACAGAAACTTATTCCGCAAAATGCTTCTCTAGTCCTTGACAAATAAAACTGGCATCCTTGTATCAAGGGGCTTGCTACAGACCAAACTGTATCCCCTCCACCCAAATTCATATGGAAAAGCTTTAACCCCTAATGTGATGGTATTTGGAGATGGAATCTTTAAGATGTAATTAGGTTTACATGAAGTCATGCAGGGGGCTCCTATGATGAGATCAGTGCTCTTATAACAGATACCAGAGAGCTAGCACATTCTCTCTCTCTCTTTCTCTCTCTCTCTCTGTTTCTCTCTCTCTCTGCCATGTGAAAACAAGAGAGAAGGTATCCTTCTGCAAACCAGAAAAAAAGTACTCACCAGAGGCCCAACTATACCAGCACCCTGACCTTTGACTTCCAGCTTCTAGAACTGTGAGAAGTCTGTTGTCTAAGCTGCCCAGTCTATGGTATTTTGTTATGACAGCCTAAGCAGACAAATACAGTGCTAAATAAAACCTGCTCCTGAAAGGGATTTTGCAATCTAAAATGATATCTAGCAAAAGAAAAGACATATATTTGCCTTTATTGTTAAAAATGTATAGTGAAATGTAATCAAAGTCAAAGGTCCAAAATAGGTAACACATTTGCAACATCTATGCTGTTCACAGGTTATTCATGTGAATTAACAATAAAATGAGAAAAAAAGATTGGAAGAGAAACAGGAATATATATATACTGGAAACTCACAAGAGTATGTCTAAATGACAACTAAATATGTGAAAGAGAATGTTCATTATTAGAAGAGGGGCAAATGCACACTGGAACAAACTGAAATGTTACTTTTCACCTCTCCAATATGTAACATTAAAGAGAGCAAAAACATGTCAGTGCTGGCAAGAATGTTATGATGGAACCAACAGTCCCATCTTTGGGAATGTAGGCGTCAAATTGGAAGCACTGATATGTAAGGGTATATGCAAAGATTTTTACTGCAGCTTTTTTGAGGGAGGTATAAAAAGAGAAGACTATGGAGAGAGAATGGTTGAATAAACTGTCGACCATCACATATGTGTCCTTAGAATTACCATGAAGAAAATCACCCACTGGGAGTTCACAGAAATTACTTTAAGGGTGCGTGTTATTTGGTAGAGTGGAAATATTATTCCCACTTTATTCCAATCATGTGTGAGTGTGTGTATGTTTATTCGCATGTTTTGTTGATTGATTGCAATGAGCACCTGTTACTTTTGTAATTTAAAAATCTATTCATATAATTGTGAAGAAAACAAAGTAAAGATGATAACATTTACCTGCTTCTGGAAACTTCTACTTCATATGTAAATAAGGATCAGTGACAGCTCGCTTTGCTAATCTAAATCAGAGGTGTACTTTTCCATTCATGGAACCAATAGTTTACCTCTTGATATTTCAACGAATAAAAATGAAAGTCATGCTTTAATTTAGACGAGATGCGATATGTTCTCTACCTTTCTATTTCTGCCTGGAGCCAATTTTGATGTTAAGTATTCACTCTATGCAAATAGTACTGGCAATAAGGCAGCTAGTGTCTTTTCCCCCCTGCACAAGAGGAGCCGACAGACTACTGACCCTCAGAGTGAGATGAACACTACATATGCTCCCAGCCCTGTACCGTTCTGTTAAGTATCATATTGTTGGTTATTCAGAACCTGTTGAAAATATTTGTTGTAAATGTTCTGAATTTGATACCTGATGATCTTGCCTAATTCCCTAGCATTTTGTTCTTTCTTCATTTAGGTTTGATAGAAAATAGCCTTGTTTGACCCTTCCCTGAGAGTAGTTTATTAGGACATGTAAGAAGATACGTGATGTTCCATGACACAACTTGAACTTGGGGTCCAAACCTGCATAAAATTTAGGGATGAGGAAGAAAAACTGGGTTGGGCCAGATGAGAAAATTCATGGGATTAGGTTGCATGGACATAAAATTGTGAGTGAAATATTCTTTGTAAGGCTTTTGTGTGTCCTGAGTCATATTATCAGGATGATTCCCTTAATGGAGGGAAAAAACATTATGCAAAAATGCATCTTAAAAAGCACATAACTTTGGTAGGAATTACATTCATTACAGACTAATTCAGCAGAGTTCCTTTAAAAACCATCTTCCTTACTGCATTTAAGGGTGTTATTTACAGATGATTAGCTATTTGACTAGGAAGAGGGGCAATTTAAGCCAAAAACATCCAAGGCCAGTTAAAAATCTGTCAAGAGCCGGGCTCGGTGGCTCAGCTTGTAATCCCGCGCCTTTGGGAGGCTGAGGTGAGAGGATTGCCTGAGCCCCCGGGTTTGAGACCCGCCTGGGCAGGCGAGACCTCATCTCTACAATAAATCAAAAATTAGCCGGGTGTGGTAGCGCGTGCCTGTAATTCTGGCTACTCGGAAGGCTGAGGCGGAAGGATCGCCGGAGCCCAGCAGGTCAAGGCTGCGGTGGCCGGTAGCTGCCACCGCCCTCCAGGTTGGGCGACAGAGTGAGACTCCAACTCAAAAAAAAAATCTGTCAAGAAAAAAATGCAAAAAAGAAAAATGGAACACCAAAGTTATCTTGGAAGTTAGTAGACATACAGGATCTAATATATAAAAGTATAATTTGCACACACTTTTCTGCAGAAGCACAACTGTTAGATAAAAACGAGAAATACATGCATTTTCAAGTTAAAGAAACAAGTACATCCTAAAAGATTGCTGAGAAGCATGGGAGCCTCTGCTTTGAAGACAATGGTTGTATGCTCAGAGAGAAAGAGACTGCACCCATCAAACCTCAAAGGCAAGATGTGTATGTGGTATGTGTATGTGTATGTAGACCCTGTGTACATGAGACCTGGAGGGAAGGGAGGAATCCGCAAAAATGACACATGCCTACAATGTGCAAAAATGACCCTTTACATGCTGGTTGAATTGTTGAAAAAAATGGGGTATGGCTTCATACCAGATTATTCATTCTAATCTGGAAGAGAAAAACTTAAGTGAATGTTTCAAAGAAGCCAGCTAACTGCAAATAGCGTGGACCAAAAAGTCATCAATAAGAAAGGACACCGCAGCAATGTATCTTAGGGTTGTGCAGACAACCTTTATATTTGCACCACTGCACAGAATGAAGATGGACATAATCGAAGGACCCTCTGGCTACACAAATGGAGAAGGAGTGGGTTCAGAGTTGGTCACCATTACAATGCTAACTGAGCGTGCCCATCTGAATACTTTTGCTTAAGGACGCACAAGTGAAGATTCTTCTTGTAAGAAACTGAGCCGGGTGCAGTGGCTTATGCCTGTAATCCCAGCACTTTGGGATGCAGCTGAGAGAGGATTGCCTGAGCCTGCCAAAGGGTTCAAGACTAGCTTGGGCAACTTGGCAACACCTCATTTCTGCAGTAACTCAAAAAATTGGTTGAGCATGGTGGTACACACCTCTAGTGCCAGCTAGCTACTTAGAAGGCTGAGGTGGAAAGAGCACCTGAGCCCAGCAGGCTAAGGGTGCGGTGACTGTGAGAGTGCCACTGCACTTCGGCCTGGGTGATAAAGACTTCGAGTCAAAAAAAAAAAAAAAAACCCAAAACCAACAACAACAACAAAGATTTTGTTTCTGTTTTGCTTTTTATGGAGCAGTAATATTAGCTATTGTTTTCTTTACAACTGCAATATTAAAGGATGCTTTATTTTGTTTAATATTTTTGGAAAAGTTACCACAAACTTAAGTTCTCAAAAAGCAGAGAGCAGATTAAAATATAACATAATTACACAACAGAATATTATGAAGCCATTAACATATTTTCATAAAGAGCACATGGCATGATAATAAATGAAAATAATAAGATGAAAAATGTGTAAGTAACATGACTGATGATGTAATTTAAAAATGAAGGATGCTGGACACACATTATACAGTTTCCATAATTATTATAAATTTTTACTTTAAACTTAGAAAAAAGTATAATTATATGCTGTGAAGTAATACTGCTACTTTGTATTTTAATAACAAAATGAACAATTTAAATTAGAGAGATCAGTACACTTTTTCTGCAAAACCCCAGCTTGTTACTATTTTAAGCTTTGTAAGTCACCTATGTCTCTGTCATATATTCTTTCCTTTTGTTTTGCTTTTACAATCCTCGGAATATCTAAAAGTCATTCTTAGTTCATAAACTTTATAAAAAAACATCATGGGCTGGGTTTGGCGACCCTGCTTTAGATGATTTCATTTCTTGTGTATGCTTTATCTATTTTATATGGAGAATTTGTTTAATATTTTCTATGTTTGATATGTAAGACACATGCTTTCCCCAAGTCACATTCGAATAGTTATACTGATTCCAATGAGCACTTTTTCAAAGTTAATTTGTTTTGTTCACTTCTGTAAAGAAAACTGAAATACATATATGTCATATGGTCAGATAAAGCCATACAGTCCAATATGGGAACGATTAGCCTCATGTAGCTAATTATGTAACAAAATAAAATAAAATCAGCACCTCAGTGCCATCAGCACTGCGCTGGAAAGCGCAGATAAGGGCGATTTCATTCCAGGCAGTTCTATAGGACAACAATGTTAGAGGAAAGAAAAGCAAAACAACACTCTGGGACTCAGCCCTATGGTGAGTTTCGGTCCTACAACTCTCCTTCAGAAGATAATATTGACAGAGAAGAAAGGAGAGCAGGCAAATGGAACAGTGATGGGGTTTAGAGTAAAATGGACCCAGAATGGCAGCTGAAGGTTGAATAACTTCCCCAGGTTCAAAAAACAAATCCACTTATATACTGGCCGTGTGATCTTGGGTAAATTAATCCACTTCTCAGTGCCCTCCACTTTCTCAGCTGTAAAGCAAACATTATCATACCTACCTGGTGCAGGTTTTGAGAGAAACAAACAAGGCTGAACATGTGAAAATGTTCAGTAGCATTACAGTTTTAGGAGATACGTGCACACACATTTACATTGGCCCTCGTGGGACAGTGTCCATAAATTCAGAAAGAAATGCTTCTTGCAGGTATGGTTAGATGCTGGGGGCACAAAAAATATCTTGCATTCAACTAATGCCAAAACTGCTGTTGGGGATTATATGTGGTTGGGAGAAACAGATGGCTGTCCCAACCTCCTGAAGACTTCAGTAACCCTCAGATTTGTCATATCATTATAATTTTGGTTCCCTATAACGGCTGATAGCTTTTGCCCCCAAACTGAGGAGTCTGTTTTGCCTCAGCCTCACACTTTGGGAAAGGAGATGCTTGATTCTGTCAGAACAGTGAGGATTCTCCTCTGTCTCTTACCCTTTGATAACCACGGGTCTCCCCTCTCTTCTCCAGGCAAGTCTCAGAAGCACCCCCCACCTTCCCCACCCCAAAAGGATGCCCAGACTCACTTTTGAGCACAGACTCTAATAAGGACTCTCTGGAAACTTCACAGGATTTACACACATTGTATGAAATCCATGACAAAGTCTAAGCTGCGGCTGGGAGACTCTTGGAGGAGGGGAAACCATGTGGGAGAACATGAGGGAATCAATTGGAGCTTTAATTTTTTCCATCTGCTCTGGAAATTGAGGTGGGAGTGGGGCAACCTCCACGCTGGAGCTTCTGTCTTAGGCAGAGGAATCTGTGGTTCTTCCATGTCAACCTTGTGATCTGCTTTCCATGCTTATTTCTGGTCTCCTCCCTCCAGCACTTGACAGCTATACTTATGCATGTTAAAGGGCCCCAACAATTTTTTATTGTTGATCTCCCCAACTTGGTTAAGTAGGGAAGAACCACAGTTTTCTCTCTCCTCCATGTCCTTATGGGAATCACACAACAGAAGATTAGACCAGCCTTGTAAACAAGTCACTGGCTTCAGGCTAGTAATATTTTTCATAGTGACAATTATGCACAAGAGTCTGATCAAGTATCTTTAGCTAGGCTAGGATGCTTTCTGGATGGTCTGTTTATATTATTTATATTCTTCTTCTTCTTTTATGATTATTATTGTTATTTTATAGGCAGAGCCTCGCTCTTTCACTCAGGCTGGAGTGCAGTGGCATGATCATAGCTCACTGCAGCCTGAAGCTCCTGGGCTCAATCCCACCTCGGGTTTCCAAGTAGCTGGGACTATAAGTCATGATACCACATCCAGCTAATTTTCTGTAGAGATGGGATCTCACTATGTGGTCCAGGCTGGTCTTGAACACCTGTCTTCAAGTGATCCTCCCACCTTGGTCTGCCAAACACGTTATTTTCATATCAATTTACAAAGCTATGATAGAAGGCAGGCGAGGAGCTGCAGCTTCCCACCCTCCCATCCCTCCTCCCTACCCCATGCTCATGTCCCATCCGTTGGACCCAAACCTGACAGAGCTAACAAAGAATGGCTAGGAAACCTGGGAAGTGGGAGTTTGGATGAGGATGATCATGAGCAGAGGGATTCAGATGCTAGGCAGCAGGGAAACACAGACATGCTTAGGAAAGTCGACTTCACCTCGTAGGGAGCCACAAGAGAGGGCGGGGCAGAGGGAGGGGAAGAGAACTTACATGGCAGGGAAGGTGACTGGACTCAGAATTATGTCACAAAACAAAAAGAGAGCCACAACAGCGGGCTTACTTGCGGAAGTATATACAAGTGAACTGGGGGCACTGTACATGGAAGATCCCTCCTGGTTGGCCTGGCACAACAGGACCGTGCCTACGAAAGAGAGAGAGAGAGGGTATCTGGTTTGGGAACAGGCACACTACACCTGAGAGATCACGGCAACGCAAACGCGAGAGGCAGGGAAACGAAAACAGCCACATCCCAGAGTGCATGATGGAGACGCCCGAGGGAGCCCCCTGCCTTAGCCAAAGGGAATCAGTGGAAGTCCATCCCCCAGCCCACCAAGCACATGCCATGACTTTTCACGTGGATTGAATAATGGGGTCTGGCTGCCCCGGGACCCTATTTCAGATCAGAAATACAAGCACCAGGGCATCCCGAAAAAGGAACTTTAGAAATATCAGAGAGAACTAAAGAGTAAGCCTGGCCCAAACACAACTTTGCTGTGTGATCTTGGTAAGTCACTGTACCTCTCTGTGCCTCAGCATTCCCATCTGGAAAACAGGGCAAATATACCTACCTCCAAGAAGGGTTGTGAATTGTGTGACTGGAAATGCACCCAAGGCAGAGGCTGGCATGTAATAATTACTCGATAAATGGTAAGCATGTGCATTGATAGGTTTAGAGAAAATTTTTTTCTTCCCCCAAACTTTAATCTTTCTGAATCAGTCCTTCAGAGGAGGAAGAAAAACAAGGCAGGGGAAAAATAAACGCAATTTTTGCTAACCCTAGGATCTATCCTGGACCCACATTGGACACTGGATGAGACAACTGTTGGCTTCTGCATTTCTGATTTCTTCCCCAAACCTCTCTGCTTTCCAGCTGGAAAGGCTGTGTAACTAGCCCTGCAGGCCGCGGCTGCATTGCAGCAGTGTCTTGCCTCCTCCTGATTTAAAGTGAAGGGCACTGGGTTTATCCTTGCAAAATGGAATTTTACAGCTGCGAATAACAGTGGAATTCTGAGATACCTCCTCCATCTATGACAGGTTCTGAACAACCACCCACTCCAGGAATGACCGGGGTCAGGAATCTTCAGGGTATCAATTCTACTCTCCTGCTGCTGCAACGTTCAAACTCAAAGACTTTGAAAAGAATTAGAGAGACTTTTGAAGAGTTTTAAGCCCATTACTGGTGATGGAAATGCCTTCCTGGGGTTTCTGGTCACTTCTCTGGCTGGGTTAGGTCAACCACCCACATTTGTTTTTATATTCCCCTGTCATGACCACCACTGGAAAGCAATCTCCCATGAAAAAAAAGTCTACCTAACAATGGCACCCCCGGGAGCAGGGAACATTCCTATATCCTTGGAGACTTGCCCTAGGGAATGGTTCTATATTCTTTTGTATCTTTCCCAAGATCAACAAAAGTGTATGAAAACTTCCAAAGTGAGTGGGGTTCCATCAAAGAGAGGGAGTGCAGTGTGATGTTATTAAGAGACAATAAACCAGACACAGTTCTTAAGAGTATTCCTTCCTGATCTGTACTCCACCATTCGTCAGGTACTGAGTCAATACAGATCACCTGAGGATCACATTAGGAGGTCTGAGAAGCCCACCCCACATTCCACTTACACCCTCTGTTCCCTGTGCCCCTCTGTATTATATACCTTATTTCCAGGTAAAACAAAGATTTTATTAAAATTTCTAACCTTGGGGACCAAAGGGAGGCCCAAACTTTACCTGTATGATGTCCACTTGTATACCTAATCCTGAATTTTACCACACATCTTTAAAATAAAATATAAAAAAATTAAATTAACCCCCCCCCAAACAAACAAAAAAACCAAACAACCAAAAAAAAAAAAAAGAATTTCTTACCCATCTAACCCTTTCCTATCACCAAGTCTGACAACTCTATCCAGTCTTTCACAGGGAGAAGGAGCCCATGGACAAACGTTCTACCTGCAGGAATGTCCCCTGGTCCTTTTAACGCCTACTCTGGCATCCCACGCTTAAAGCTGAGAGGAGCCACCATCATGCCCCTCAAATATCCCTGGACACAAGGTTGAAATTAACTGATCTTCTCTTGGTAACAAAGATATTAAGAGTCTGAATGGGCCTCAGTCACATTTTTGCTAAAATGATAGTTCTTTCTACTTCATTTGAAATCAACAGTTCATCACAACAGATAAGATGATCCTTCACATAGCCTAGTTTATCCTTAGTGGATATTTCCAGTTTTAGCAGGTAATTGGCATAGTAATGGGGCTTAATAGCAAGCAAACTAAACTCCAGATGATGATGGAGGTGGGTGTCTAAAATTAACCCCCAGGAAGTAAGCTATCCACCAGGAAAGACATTCAGCTCCCTACAATAGGTGCTCTTTATCAATAAGTACTCACATGTGACTCTGCAGAGAGCATCTGTTTGATTTTGCTCATTGCTAGAAATCTTCAAAAGAAATTAATGTTTCTATAGGATGTACAGAGAACTGTTAATCAGAATCTTCTTAGGTGGGACCTTGGCAGGTAGATTTTGAGAAAATTCCTCCACCGTTCTCTCCTATATAGCCCTGGTTAAAAACCACTCTTTGCTATGACTCTAAAACTTTCTGAAAAAAAAATAGTCCATTAAAAATAGAAAAAAAAGACTGGGATCAGTGGTTCAGCCTGTAATCCCAGCACTTTGGGAGGCCGAGGTGAGTAGGTTGCCTGAGCCCACGAATTCAAGACCAGCCCGGGCAAATTGGCAAGATCTCATCTCTACAGTAAATAAATAAATACCCAGGCATGGTAGTGTGCACCTGTAGTTCCGGCTTCTTGAAAGGCTGAGGGGGAAGGATCGGCAGAGCCCAGCAGGTCGATGCTGGGGTGGCCGTGAGTGTGCCACTGCACCCCAGCCTGGGCGATAGAGTGAGACTCCAAACTCAAAAGAAAGAAAGAAAAGGAAAAGAAAAAAATCCAAAATTGGGGTGCCTATGTTTCAAAAGAAAAATATTTAACAGTATCAAAAACACATCCAGAGAGACATTTCAGTGTTATGATTTTAACCATACAATTTTCACTATTCTCAATATAATTTATAGAATTCCTTTGGGACACAACAGAGATTCTGTCCAGAAAGATAAACCCTAGCAGGGCATAACAAAGCTTTCCTAATTTTTCTTATGCTGTGGATCCTGAGAAACTGAAATAACTTCTTTGGATGCTTTCTTAGTGGAGAAGAAAAAAAAACTTTATGCAATGATTTTGACCTTTGTAAAACAAAATCTATGCCTTCACAGGACTCAGTTTTTAGAAACATCCTCCAATTAATTTGCAAAGTACTTAGTGTGTTCCTTTATGACTTTGTGACCTTTTCTTAAAAGGAAGCTTTGAATTCAACAAAAACAAAGCAGCAGAGAACACTCTAACCTCCATGCATTTTTTTTTTTTTGACGGGTATAGGGACGAGTAATGTGTGTTTGTTTTAAAAGCAAGATCATAGAGTACCAACAGCAATACGAAGAGTACTTACAAGGTCATTCAAAGCACTTCCCAGTATAGCAACAACATAGCATTTCAACAAGTCCTCTGAATTGAATTTTCTGTCCCCAGCCCCCAACATAAACTGAATACCTCCAATTGCCATGAACTGACACCTGCATGACATGGTGACATCCTATACTTCTTAGACTTTTGTGCTTTCTCTTATGAAACTCCTTATAATTTAAGGATGGCAACTAGATTCAATTTATACCACTACCTACCCATTCCTTAGCCAGGGCAGAGATTATTAATCAATTGCAATATTGTCCTTTGCCATTGGCCTAGAATCCTCAGAATTACTCCCAATGGGCAATTACAACCATTTGATTAGACTTGGTGAAGGGAATGAGACCTTCATGGCATTCCTGCTCTTCATGTTAAACTATACGAAATAGTTTAAAAGTGACTGCCTTTATCCCCAGCCCCCAGGAGTGAATTAACTACTCCCTCTTGTAGGCTCTTATCATACATTTAAAAAAAAATCTCCCTGGTAGGTCCTTTGTCATGCTGTATTACAATTTCCTATTTACATATTTGTCTTCTGAGTTATACAATCCCCCTGCGGCAGAGCCAAATCATACTCATCTTTTTATTTCTAGCACCTAGCAAAATACCTGGTCCTCAGAGGGATTAATGAATATGATTGAATTATAATGCATCTTTTTTTTTTTTTTTTAACTCTCCATTTCTATTTTCTTTACTAAAAATAGTGCTTTTCCCTACCAACCCCTTCTGGAGGAGGCCTTCTTGTGCCTGTTGTTTATAGCTGGAAATCTACAGGCCTAAAGTTCAAATATATTTACAAACTACAGCGGAGATATTCACTTGTTTTCTCTTCTTTCCTTGTTCTTTTAGGGTTGACTCATCCAGTTTAACGTGAAACCTGGGCAGCCTAGAGCTCCATTTCCTGAACTGTTGATGACTATATCAGCACCTGGCAGAGACCGGGCTCCATGTGACAGAACGCAATCTTGGAATAATCAGAGCCTTTTCCAAAGCTGCCACAGTCACTTGCTCAGAGTGTCAGGATCATCAACATTCCAAATCCTGGCAAGATGTCCACACAGCCGCTCTCCAGCAGGATTTGGAATCCTCCAGCTGGGAAGGGGTGAGCCAGGGTCAATGTCTGGGGTGAGCCAGGGTCAATATCTAGGGTGTCAAAACCTTTTCTGCTCAAGTGGAGACTCCACCCAGTGTAGAAGACCATTCCTGACCCCTGAACAGGCAAGGTAAAGCCCATGAAGGATGTTTTCTATCACAGACTTCCTGTAGAAGTGTCTAAACTTTTTACTATGCTGCCAACCCTTAGGTGAGGAAATTGGATTCAAACAAACTAGAAGGACAGCGCAGTTTCACACCTCTATGCCTTTGCACAGGCTGTGTCTTTTCCCTTACCCTGGATGGCTTTATTCCAGACTCAGGTCTGGCTTCTCCTTCTCCTAGACACCAGACCTATGTACCTCTACCAGATGGGCTGGGTTCAACTTCCCTTCTCTGCTTTTCTAGATTGCTGTAAATAATTTATGTAATGTGTGCCTTCCCCTATTGATGCTACTAATTCCAAGAGGCCAGGAATCATGTCTTCCTCATCTTCCTATCCCTGTGGGTGCAGGAACTTAGGTTAAGAGACAGGAAGCAATTGATGAGAGAAAGCACAGTGTTTCTAATAGGCAGCCATGTTATACTTTCAAAAAACAAAATTAGGATGGAGGATAGGATAGAAGAAAAGGAAGATTGTTTTGCAATGTCTGCCCCTTCCATTTTAATATCAAATGGCCTGGCTCAGTGGCTCAGCCTGTAATCCTGCACCTTGGGAGGCTGAGGTGAGTGGATTGCCTGAGCCCGCGGGTTTGGGACCCGCCTGGGCAGCAAGACCTCTCTCTACAATAAATCTAAAAATCAGCCGGGCGTGTAGCGCATGCCTGTCATTACAGCTACTCGGAAGGCTGAGGTGGAAGGATCACCGGAGCCCAGCAGGTCGAGGCTGCGGTGGCCGGGAGCAGCCACTGCACTCCAGTCTGGGCAACAGAGTGAGACTCCAACTCAAAAATAAATAAATAAATAAAAAAAATTAATATCAAATGAGGCACAGCTCCAAGTCATCATACTGGTGAATAATTAAATCCTTTCCTACATATTTTCTGAATTTAAAAAACAAAACAAAAAGTTAAAGGAACATCCCAACTGCCTGGCAACTGGGAATGGCTACTTCACTTCATTAACCCAAAGATTAAGATGGGTTCCAAAATCTGGAGAAGGATGAACTTGTCTCTATGGAAATGCAAAAAACAAAGACAAAAAATAACAGCAGAACTTTATGAAATAGCTAAGATCCAGTGGAAATTCTGGGACACCTGTTCAGGAAGGTTCCATGTGTATCATGCACTGTCTATACCTCCACAAACCTCTACTGTATTTTGGTCCAGAGTCAGATGAGAACAGAGCTCTCCACTGGGGTCTAGCTTTCCTACTGTCACTCAGTCTAATAAAGGTGCTAATGTGGGAAAGAGAGCTGAGAGGAAAACCCTACTGGCCAATGACTAAGTGCAGGAAGCCATCTGCAGAGCTTCACTGACCCTCTGCCACTAGTGCTCAGCCAGGAAAAAATGAAGTGTAAGAATCAACCTTCACTCTTAAGAGTGTATTTATTGGTGTCTACTAGTCTACAACGTGTCAGGCATTGTACTGGCTCTGGGCACATCCGCCAAACTCCATGTGCTTTTCAAAGGGACAGCAATGCTGTCATTTTTAGTACTTGTACACTCATTTAAAAAATCTACCAGAAAAGGAACAAAGGAAAGATTCTGAATATCAACCCAATTCTTAGCCTATCTGATTAGTTACATTGCTCACTGAGATAGATAAAATTAAAGAGTTATTTTAGAACAATTTTTATTAGATAGAACTATTATGGCTTTGGCAAAAAAATTCCATATTTCTGCTATATATTGCTATCGTAACAGAAAAAGTCGAGAATAGTAATTAATGCTAGAAATAATATTTTGTACATATATAACAAAGCTTTATTCAATATTTGCCAAAGAATGCTTTCACTGCATTGTTTCCTCCCTAAAAAGAGAGATGAGATATTATTAGTCTGAGATATTATTAGTCCTTTACAGGTAGGGAAAAAAAAGCACAGGAAACTATATATTTTAACAGAAGCCTTTACGTCAATTAGAAGCAAATTCTAGATGAAAAACAAGCTACTTGAATTCCTAAACCATTATTCACTTTACCAATGAGTCCTTTCTGCTCCCTTTGTTATAGAATAATTTTTAAAGGTTTTAAAAATTAGAATAGAAGTAGAAGAGTTATGATTGAAAGAACAAGCTATAAACTGGCAGGACATGGACACTGTGCTGAAATGGAAACACACAAACTTCTTTTTTTAAAATCAAAGCAGTACTTTTAGAATGGAGGTGGCAGGTGGGCACCGTGGCATAATCCTCTAAGCCCAACACTTTGGGAGGCCAAGATGGGAAGATAGCTTGAGGTCAGGAGTTCAAGACCAGCCTGGGCAACATAGAAGACTTTCCCTATATTACACTGGAAGTCTTCAAATCATTACTAATGTTTAAGCATCACCTTGGGAGAGAGTTAAATGGTCAGTTCTCCGTGTTTTATCCCTGAAGAGTCTGATTTGGCTGTTCAGAAATCTGTGTTTCCAGTCACCATCTAGGTGATCTTGTTACCTCATGGGTGCACTTTGAGAAACCCAGGCCTAAGGGTCATCTCCACATATTTAGGAGAAAAGCAATCGTGGACAAAGAGGTAGAATTTTTTTTTTTGTCTTTCCCATGTTGTTCATTGACAGATTTTGTCTTTGCGTTGATAGCATTTTGAACAAAATATTAACCCACATCTAGTCCTCACTAACTCTGTGGAACTCTCTGGAGGTGGCTGGTAAGGATGGTGCACAAAAATCACTACATGGTCCTACAGAAATCACTCTTGGTTTCCTATCCAAAAGAAGACATACAGGTTGGGTGCGGAGGCTCACGCCTGTAATCCCAGTACTTTGGGAGGTGGAGGGAAGAGGATTGCCTGAGCTCAGGGGTTTAAGACCAGCCTGGGCAACATGACGAGACACCGTCTCTACAATAAATAAAAAAATTAGCCAGGTGTGGTGGCACGTACCTGTAGTTCAGCTACTTGGAAGGCTGAAGCAGAAGGATCACCTGAGCCCTGCAAGTCAAAGTTGTGGTGAGCATGACACTGCACATGCTCCAGCCTGGGCAACAGAGTAAGACTCCAACTCAAAAAAAAAAAAAAAAAAAAAGGAAAGGAAAAGAAAAATAAAAAAACATATGCATTCCTGCCCTACTGTTATATGGACTGAATTGTGTTCCCTGAAAATGTGTACGCTGAAATCCTAACCCCTAGTACCTCAGAATGTTTTATTTGGATACAGGGTCCATAAAGATGTCATTAAGTGACGGTAAGGTCATGTAGGTGGGCCCTAATCCAATATGTCTTTATAAGAAGAGGAGATTAGGACATAGGCACAGAAAGAAGACCAGGAAAAGACACAGACAAAAGACAACCATCTACAAGCTAAGGAGAAAGACCTCCAAAGAAACCAACCCTGCCAACACTTTCATCTCATTTCCGATTTCAAGCTTTCAGAACTGAGAAAATAAATCTCTATTGTTTAAGCTACCCAGTCTGCCATACTTAGTAATAGCAGCCCTCGCCAACTAAAACACCTGCCTACCTTGTAATGACTCTAGAGGATCAAAGAGGCACTATACATGTGGGTCCCCTATAAAGCGTCCCACAGGCCTCTCAAACTTCTGCGGGACTTAGACACCTGGGAGGTTGCTTTGAGGTCCCTGCTACTGGAGGCTACTGCTTCCATTTGACAAATGTATTCAAAATGTATCCAGAGCCCCAATGGGCTGTGGATACTTTTGCAGTTATGCATTTCTGAACATCAGACTAGCACTGAGCTAATCCATGTAAGAATATTTTCAGAGTTAATCCCTAATGCTTTTATACAGCCTGAAAGATGAGCTTCTCTGAAGAAGGGTTATGGTGGAGTTTAAAGAACAGAGATATTTCCATTTGGGCACAGATGTTGCAGAAAAATGTATGTATAATTCTTATAAATCAAATCATGTTTTAATTGTACCAAGGGATTTCCATATTTAAAGAAGCCCTGAAGCGAATCTGTCTATAGTGTAAATAATCCCTCACTCCAATTTATTTTTGTAAGTTTTTGGTTTTCATAATATTCAAAAAGAAATACTTCATTTCTTGTTTATTTTCTTTTTATGCTTTTTATTTGAACACAGCTTCAGACCTTTACAGAAAAGTTTCAAGAATAGTACAAAGAATATCCAAACAACTTTCTCCCTGGTTATTTATTATTTCACATTTTAATGACTCACTTGAACTGTTTACTTATTTTCCTTCTTCCAAAATTTAGGCTAATATTTACATTGACAGAAAATATTTACTTACTCAATATGATAATAAATATAACAACAATTGTAACTTTAAAAAATTGTACTGAATACCTGAGAACCACTAGGTAATCTGCTCAGCTTAAACTTGGATTATCACCTACTCTTAAAAAAACCCTATGAGAAAGACACTATTATTACACCCATTTAATAGATGAGAGTATTGAAACATAGAGAAATTTAGGATCTTGCCCAAGGTCACACAGATCTTACAGTGCTGAATACAAATCATATCAGCCAGATTCCTGGACCCCTGGTTCTAACAATAATCTTCAAATCAAGTGTTGGCAAACTACTATCTTTTGGCCAAATCCTGCTTACCATGTATTTTTGTATAATCTATGAGCTAAGAATGATTTTCACATTTTTAAATGGTTGGGAAAAAAATCTGTTGGTGACTAGTGAGAATTATATGAAGCACAAGTTTCAGTATCTATAAAGATTTATTGTAACACAGCCTCATTCCATTCATATTGTGCATGGCTGCTTTTCTCCCAAGACAACAGAGTTGAGTAGTTACAACAGAGATCCTATGGCTTGCAAAAGCTAAGATATTTACTCTCTGGTCCTTTACAGACAAAGTTTGTTGACCAATGTTCTAATGTCCCTTCACTGTTTGGAACAATATTAATAGTAACTGTCTCTCAGGGGACAATTAGCTTTTCTCCAGGGAGCTGGCAATGACTATTTCAGAGGGTATCATTCTATCAATATTTGCTCCAAAATTAATTTCATTTCTTTTTTGTTAAAAAACAGACAGCAAACTTTTTTTTTTTTTGAGTTGGAGTTTCACCTGTTGCCCAGGTTGGAGTGTAGTGGCACAGTCTCAGTCACCACAGCCTCGATGAGCTGCTGGGCTCAGGTGATCCTTCCACTTCAACCTTCCAAGTAGCTGGAGCTACAGGCACATGCCACCGCGCTTGGCTAATTTTTTGATTTATTGTAAAGATGAGGTCTCACCAAGTTGCTCAGGCTGGTCTCGAACCTGTGGGCTCAGGTAATCCTCTCACCTTGGTCTCCCAAAGTGCTGGGATTATAGACATGAGCCACCACACCCGGCCTAACAAACTTTTTTTAAAGACATGTTTTTTTAAAAAAAAAAATTTGCAGCCGGGCTCGGTGGCTCAGCCTGTAATCCCGCGCCTTTGGGAGGCTGAGGTTAGTGGATTGCCTGAGCCCACGGGTTCGAGACCCGCCTGGGCAGTGAGACCTCATCTCTATAGTAAATCAAAAAATCAGCCAGGCGTGGTAGCGCATGCCTGTAATTCTGGCTACTTGGAAGGCTGAGGCGGAAGGATCGCCGGAGCCCAGCAGGTTGAGGCTGCGGTGGCCGGGAGCGGCCACTGCACTCCAGTCTGGGCGACAGAGTGAGACTCCAACTCAAAAAAAACCAAACAAACAAAAAAATTTGCTCAAAATTTCTTTGGAATTCATTGTTGTTCAAAACAATAAAACGATTAGAAAAATTTTTCCATGAAGTATTTGTGAAACTCCAGCAATTCAGTCACAACAAAAACAATATAAATAAGTTTTATCTCCTAGGGTGTTTGTCCTTCAAGGTTATAAGTGTCCATGTAGAGATAAGGTGTATACTAGGGCCTTGCTTCTCAAATTCTACTATGCCCTGAATCACTTGGGGATTCTTTTAAATACAGATTCTTATCTAGTAGGTCTGGGGTGAGGTCTGAGAGTCTGCATTTCTAATAAGCTCCCAGGGAATGAAGGTGCTGATGACTACAGTAAAATGCTCCAGACACATAAGCAACTTCGATACAGCTAATATTAATGAGAGTGCCCACTAAGGTGGCATTGGGTTTTAGGAACTACACCAATTATGCGCTACATACATTATAGACTGAGGGTGTAAAAAAAATGTATACACATTTTAAGAGATCTTACCTATATATTACTTTTAGTTCGCCATAATCTGAAGTGTCTGGACACTGATGGTAACCACTTGAGCACCTCTTGTAATTGCAAAAGCCAAATGTGACTTGTAGTCATCTTTTTCTATCAGTATATATTATTAAAATTTTAATACAGTTTTTTTTCCTTCCTTAAAATGTGTTGGCATTTGTTGGCATCCTCTGTATATATATTTTTTTCCTTATCAAACCCAACTAAGGCTCAAGGAGAAAAAAAATAAGAGAAAAAAACTGAAGTATAAGCTAGTTTCTTCTGATTCCAAATTTCTTCTGACTCCAAAGTTCAAACTTTCTCTCAAAGTTACACATGCTTATCCATGGTGATACCTGGTTCTGAGTTGATTAAACACAATCTCCAACTCAGAAATGATCTATATCCACTATCCCCATTTCAAGTAAGCCACATCCCAAAATTCTGAAGCTGCCTTCTGGCTGGAAACTCCTGACCCTTCCAGGTTAGAGATGTGAGCTAGAACTTTCTGATCATGTTTAAGAATCTGCAATGGAGTTTTAAATCCAACCAAGGAAGCCTCTGGGCAGAGTGTATCTTCTATAGATAAGAAAATCCTACTTGCAATATTGAAATGAAACATGCAGGAAGGAAACATGGAGAGGAAAAATAGTGAACTCATGAGGTTTCCAGACTGTCACTGAAAAAGCATAGGCTTTGAAAACTTTTAAACTTGATTTTGTTTTCTGGCATCGCTAACTGAAAGTTGGTGGACTTTGGGCAAATCACTGAACATTTCTGAGCCTCAGTGCTTGCATCTATAAGATAGGTAAATAAATACCTAACTTATTGAGTATTATTGTGAGGATTAGAACTATTACATGAAAGGCTTTGGCAAACAGTAATCAATAATTTAGTTCAATAATAGCAGTAGTAATAACGGAAATAATAATAATGACTATTGAGTATCTAAAATTATGACACTTTTAGGACATATTTTGCTCCCTTGTCTCTTTAAGAAAAAGATTAGCAAATTGATAGCTAGTGAACTGTTTTGTGTGCTAACATAATGCTAAACATAACAAAATTAATAGCATATATTTTAAGGTTGGGAATTCATTGCAAACACTTAAGTTTGCAGGATTGAATGTGATAAGATAGGTCTTCTTGTAAGGAACCAGGGGATAGACCACATGGGTCAGGCCAGCATTTGTGACTGGCAGAGCAACCTGGGTGATGGTGGCAGCCACTACTTGTTATATTAGAGACATGTCTCCTTCAATTTGCCACATTTTCCTTATTTATCTCACAGCCTGCTCCTAAAGACATTTTAGTTTGCAATCTCTGCTTAGGGGGAAAAAATTAGAAATTATGCTTAAACTGAAATTAGTGGAATTTGCAAGTCTCTGCAAAGACTCCAGAAGCCTTCCTTATTCTCTTTTACATCTTCTTGAAAATAAGAGCCTCTATGATGCTAAAAGAGCCTAAAAATCCATGTAGAGAGGCTTCCCTATTGGCCCTTTCTTTTATATTTCCCATACTATTACAGAACTCTGTTTTAGGAGGACTTGGATATGTTTGTGGAATGAAAGTAGAGATTCATCTTGAATTGTCTCCCTAAGCCTCCCAAGATTAGGCTGCAAATCTTGACCTCACTCTTTTGTTCAGAGAGGAAAATACACTTCATTTTCAAATCTCTTAAAGAGTAATTAGATAGTTGTTTAAATAACACACACACACACACACACACACACACACACACACTCCCTCTCCCCTCAGTATGGGCTAAAAGCAAATAGAATATTTCAGCTGGTGAAAATTATCTTTAAAAATGACAGAACTAATACGAAGGGTTTCAGTTTTGACAATACTACATTTACATGAAACAAACACTAGAAACATACAAATAGTTCATTTTTTTTCTCCAGGGGGAATATCAGTGATATTGGGGTGTTCATGTTTTAAAATGATATGGGGTTTAATACAATGATAAGTGTGCATCAATTAACCTTTGCGTCAGATTTAAATGTATAACCCATTAACTAATTTAATCTCTCAACAAAATAACAGCCGTTGGCATTATTCTTTGAATAATCCTTGTTTAGTTTCCATAATGGTATACAGTTTAATGAAAAACTCATTAGAATGTAGCATACGGCATAATTAATTCTGGCTGATTCTTTTGGTGTAAATAGCTAATGCAGATGCTGAATTCTATTTTCCACTGGCTTTATTAATTTTTCATAAACCAATATTTCAACTGTAATGGGTTGAAACAGTTCCATGGAAGTTCTAGAAATGTATTAACTGCCATCAATGTAGTTACTCTAAGTAGGATTTTGCCATTTGTGAGTTGGTTCTTCAACATTACATTTTCAAAGACAACAGGACAGCCTTGCTTTATATTTAGAGAATGAGTATCTACATATAATTAACAGAAGGTTATTAAACACTATTTGGTCAATGTGTTTCTATTCACATACCTACTTAATTGGTTGAGGGAAGTAAGAACAAACAATATATTTTGAAAAGAACATTAAAAGTGGGAAGCAAAAATTTTAGAACTAAATGACTTATGATCTAATGGTAACACAAGTTAAAAACATTTTAAAAAAATTAAGTCACCTTAGACTTGAAATCTCTGGTAATTTACTCTCCTAGGAAAAGATTTAGACAAAACCAGGAAATGAGTTTCACAATAGCCTTTGCATTGGGGAGTGATTTAATAATTAAGAACCTAATCTTCAGGGTTGTTGAGCAGTTGATGATATGGTCCTAATTCTTCCAGCACCTCGGGACTTTACCCACATATCAGTAATAGTAACAGTCTTAATTACGACGAGACTGTTATTTGTTGTGAGTGTAGATGTAAGTGCTAACTCACCACCAAGCATTTTTGCCTGTTTGTTTTTATTATTGTTTTTATTTTTAACAGAGTTTTCAATGTCTGCCTACTACTCAAAGGATAAATTCCAGAGCCCAGATTCGTTTATGTAAAATTTTCAGGTATTTTGTAACCTTTCTCTAGAAGGTACTCTCTGATCTCAACAGATCGATATTTCTTAGCCTTTGGAAAAAAACATTCAACTTGGCTCAGAAATTCCCATCAGAGGTTATCAGGTGAAGACCAAGTACCTGTATTTTTAAAAAACGTTTCTCAGTGGATTGTAAAGATAAAGGTTGAGAAACACCTAGGGATTCTACAAATCTCCTCCTTCTTACTCAATCCTACAATGATCTTTCCCTGCTTTCTTGCTAGGTGAACTCTTACTTGCCTTTCAAGACTCAATTCACACCACCCTTTTGAATCCTTATGCAGACAGCCAGCATTGTTCATTTCTGGGCTCTGGCAGGCAACATCATTTATTGTACATTGAGTTTATTTGTTTTGCATTGTTTTGCATTTATCCTGTTGACTCCAGGAGGAAAGGCCTACATTTGTCTTGCTATCTCACACATAGCACAATATCTGGCCCTCAAGACTGTATCTTTGCATCAGAGTATAAATTAACGAAAGCAAGTGATGCATGTTAATTTATATAAAGTCTCTTTCACTGGCCTTTCGCTGAAGGATATCAAATAGCTAAGTGACATCCAGCAAAAGTAATGGGTTCATATAGTGTGTAACTGCTAAGACCATGCAATTCAAAACTCCCAAACTCCCAAAAGCTTAACCTGTTGTCTTTGTGGTTATTAAATCTGGGCTCTCTAAACCAGCAAAGCAGGGTTGGATTTTTTTTTTTTTTTTTTGAGTTGGAGTCTCACTCTGTCGCCCAGACTGGAGTGCAGTGGCCGCTCCCGGCCACCACAGCCTCGACCTGCTGGGGCTCCAGCAATCCTTCCGTCTCAGCCTTCCAAGTAGCTGGAATACAGGCGTGCGCTACCACACCCGGGTAATTTTTTGATTTATTGTAGAGATGAGATCTCACAAAGTTGCCCAGGTCTTGAACCCACAGGCTCAGGCAATCCACTCACCTCAGCCTCCCAAGGCGCGGGATTATAGGCTGAGCCACCGAGCCCAGCTTGGGCTGGTATTTTTGTATAGCCTGTCAACTAAGAATGACTTCCACATTTTTACATGGTTGGAAAAAAATTGAAGATGAAAACTATTTTGTGACACATGAAAATTGTATGAAGTTTAGATTTTCATGTCCTTGAAGTTTTATTAGAATACAGTCATGCACATTCATTTATGTTCTGTCTACGGCTACATTAGCACTACAATAGTAGATGTGAATAGTTGCAATGGGGACCACATAGATTTCAAAGTTGAAAACATTTACTATTCAGTTCTACACTGAAGAAGTTTGGTGACCCCTGCTCTAAGCTAACAAACTACACAATTCTTTTCTCTTTAATAACTAAATTTGACTTAGGTGTTTTTCCTAAAGTCAAGCAACCCAGTGGTACCACTTGTCTTATATCATCGTCATCATCCTTAGCACTACCATCATTATCACTGCTGCTATATATTCTGAGTTTGCAGTCTTGTTTTTTTTTTAACTGTTATGCAAAGGGTTAACTCAGAAAATCTGGGCTGCTTCAAACCCTTCACATTTCCAAAAGTTGATTGTCTTTAGGATTGGTCTTTGGCCAGCTCCTGGGAGATGAGATCTGGTCCCTTAGAATATTCTCGGCCTGATAAGACTGTTTTGTATGCTCGAGACCACACCATTCCAGTTTGATCAGATTGTTTACCGTAACAATGTGATTTCTGGTGAATGCCTGCTTTTGTTTTCCCCAGGGAAGCTGAGGTTTGAGCGTTGAGGTCAGTTATGTGCACATAGCATGTCTATGTGATGGGTCCTCAATAAAAACTATGGACCCCAGGGCTCGGGTGAGCATCACTGGTTGATAACACTTTGTATGTGTTGTCACACGCCATTTCTGAAAACATTAAGCACATCTGTGTGACTCCACTGGGAAAGGACACCTGGAAGCTTTTACATGGTTTTCTCCTAAACTTTACCCCAAGCACTTTTTTCCTTTGCTAATTTTTTAAATCTATATCCTTTTGTTGTAATAAACAGTAACTGTAAGTTTACCAGCCTCTTTGAGTCCTGTGAGTCCTTTTAGTCAATCACTGAGCCTGAAGGTGGTCTTGGGGACTCCCAACACAGCTGTGCAGTATAAAATCAAAATTTATGTTTTCCCTCCTGGAGTCAAACAATCACAATGTAATGCCCAGAAGAAGAAACATTTAGATAAAAGTTTCTCTTCAAATTCTTTGGCTGCCATTGATAACTGCAGCTGCTCACACATCATTATTGGTAGCAATTGGTAGGACATGAAAGTTGTTAAGGGATTCCATGCATATATGACATCTTTAATAGCGTGCTTCTATTAGGACAGAATTTCTCGGCACCAATACTATCAACATTTGGGGCCAGATAATTATTTGTGGTGAAGGCTGTTCTGTGAATTGTAGGATGCTTGGCAGCATCCCTGGCCTCCACCCACTAGATGTCAGCAGCGAGTCCTTTCCAAGTTGTAGTAATGAAAATGGTTTCCAGAAAAAGTATTCCCGGTTAAGAATAATTAATCCATGATATTGAATTAACTAAAGCATTTGTGGGAGGTAATTTGTAGGAGAGACAAAAAAAAAAAAAAAAAGGCTTCAGAAGCACAAAGATATGGGTTTGGATCCACTCCTTAACTTTCAAAGTCACCAACCTTGCACAACTTAACTTCATTGGATTTCTAATTTACTTGCAAAATGAAGGTAATGACACTTATCCTGCAAATCTTTTATCTATTTACATACATGCAGAGGCCTTAACATAGAGTTAAGCAGCAGGTAAGATTAAGTGCAAATATATTTTTGTTAATTTGTTACCTAATGAATAGAAGATGTTGAAGGCATGCCCAAGTCTTCTCCTACCAAGGAAGAAGCTCAACAAAGTGATGAAAAACATGGACTTTAAAGTTAGGAGGGAAAAGGTCTCCATATAATGGCAATTTTTTCCCCACATACTAGTTATGTGATTTAGGGAACGAGATAAACTCTCCAGGAAGGCTTGGTTTCATAATTTGATAATAAAAATAATGGGATAGCGTTTTCATGAGGATTTGGAGAGATACAGAGTGTTCAGCACAGTGCCTGGCACAGAGTAAGTGCCCAAAGTCAGTTTGTTGTTGTTGATGTTTTATGTTTCACAACATTTTGATAATGGTAACTTAAAACTTTCCCTTTGAAATGTATCCAGAGCTAGATATTCAAATCTCATCCTCCTTCCCCATCCTAGAAGTAGGGCTTCTTGTACAGGGACCATCCTGCCATCCCCTGCTTCTAGGGGAACACTTCTTGACAGACTTCCCACGTAATAAAAAGAAAACAAATTTATTTCCAACATGCAGTTTTTAGCACATAAGCAAGTGCTGATCTTATTTGAAGATCAAAAAACCCCACAGGCTCCATCAAAGATGAGCTGCATTCCCTCGGTGGGACATAGAAGGACGCAGATAAAAATTAAGGCCAAATGTGGGCAGGGCTGGAATAAAATTTAATAAGACAGATGGGGGGAGGAGAGGAGAGAAGCAAAGTGAATTGCAACCAAGAGGGGAGGCAAAGGTAAACAGATGTACAAGATAAACTCTTTGAAGTGGAACATTTCCAGGCTGAAAATCCTTTGCTTGGGGACTTAAATCTGAACTCTCTCGTTCCAGTTCACTGAAGTGCACTGCATTTGAATTTGGCAGATGTGTAAATTATACAAAACATCACAGAGCCAAAGGTCATTTATTCTTGAGGAACTGTTCCTTATGGCTATATCGTTGAGTCTACTCTAAGTTGGTCCAATGAGCAGGTATGAGAGAATGTTAGAGCCAAGAGGGTCACCTGAAAACCTGCTGCTTTGCTGGGCTTGGGTGGTATCAGGTACCTTTCAAACCCACACTAGGCTCTTTTGGGCTGCTAAGGTAGTCATCCCAAGCAGGGCACATTTTGGCAGGGCATGTTTTGTGCCCAGAATTTTAGCCAAAACACCCTGGGCCCAATCTCAAACCAAATAAAATAAAACACACTTATGTCAAGGACCACAGTTACCATGGGTTTTAGATCATTTTCTTTTTTTCAGATGTTATGGTATTCAAATGAAGGAAATTAAAAAGAAGTACATCTACAACTATGACTTAAGGTCCGTCTTCTAATTGTAATGGAGTTCTGGAGGTGGAGATGGGAGAGGCAATTGGGAGAGAGGTCTTCATCTTCCTTCTTTTTAACCTGATTCTGAGATAAATCATGGTTCACAATGACCAAAGTCCATAGTAAACCAATGCCTGTGTATGGGTAATCCAAGGTCAAATACAGCCACCTTTTTGGAATCAGAGTACCAGGGTGCTACATCCACTCTCTTCATTATTAAAGGTATACTGAGATCTCAATTCACTTTTCATTGCCTAGCCTGGAATCAAGTCATGGGATCTGTGGTCAGGTTCTCACCAGTGTGGACATATGAGGAAGCATCCCCCAAAAATGGAATTTATAAAAAATTGTGTATTTATTCTTACATGTTTAAGTCTCCTTCAAAATACTCTACATTTAATTCAATACACCTGTTGAGATGCTTTTTCCACTGGTCAAAATAGTTTTTTAACTTATCAATTTTGACGACTTTTGGTGCTTCTGTTATTTTTTTGTTTCACCTCTTCCACATCGGCAAAGCGTTTTCCTTTGAGGAATTTTTTCATCCGGGTAAACAAAAAAAGTTGCTTGGGGTAAGAGTGGGTGAATAAGGAAAAATGACATGGGTAATGCCATTTTTTGTCAAAAACTGATGAACACTCAGCGGTGAGCAGGTGTGCTCGTAAATCACCCATCATGAAATGGGCAAATGCATTGAAAGAATCTCAAAAAAAAAAAAAAAAATTCACTGAAGCTGAGCACAGCCTCCTACAACAACACTAGCTGGTATACTGATCCTGATGGGTTCCTAGAACACTTACCTAGTGGGAGAAGCCTGTATTACCAGGGGCCCACCTCCAAAAGATAATTCCAGGTTTTGGGATCCCCCCACATCATAATCAATTCAGTGATCACACTAATCTCTTATATTTCTATTTTATAGTCTGTGAGGTTCTCTCTTACACTCATTATCTTATCTGATCCCCCTTATAACCCCAGGGTGAGTTTGTTTCAAGACCTGACTACCTTTCAAATGTGTCTTTGCAGTCAAGCATGCCCTGTCTATAGTAACTGTCTTTTTGTTTTTCCCTCTCAAAGCCAGACATTTTTATTTTGAGGAGGAGTATCCATTCAGGAACCCCTTTTTCCTCCCCCTCAAAAAACTGCTGATAAATAATAGTGTCCCCAGGAGTATTATTCATCATCATCTTCATTGTTTTCAGGTTGATTTACTCTGCATCTCTTTATTTTTGACTTTAATTGTATGTTTCTTGTCATCGGGACCTAACTATATCTTAGATCTGCATTTCATTAGAAGATCTTTTCCTTTCCCTATTGATCGTGTCTCATGGAGTAACTTAATTCAATTCCAATTTTCCTTTGCAGGCAGGGGTGCTCTCTATCCATGGAAGTGAGTTATGTGTGTTCAAGTGGTGCATCTTATGAATCTTGTTAAGCTCTGCTGCCTTCTAGCCCCACTGATAGAATATTTAATCACAGAAATGAGTTGGAAGATATGATATACAATGTGCGTGAGCTTTACAGTGTGTATCTTACTGGCAATTGAGAAACAGATAAATTTGCCATTTGTCAGTACCATGCTGACAACTTTGTACAGCCTTCTGTTATTTATTTTTATTTTGCTTTACTTATTTTTGAAGATTAAAGGTGCTTTAAATCAACAGTTTCATTGACTAGATATTGTGATTATCTCTAAAGACACTACTTTTTTAAATGAACATTTTTATTAGAAGACAAGGGAACTTCTCACACTGACAGCTGAAGTATAAGAATTCCCTGTTAAGTCTCTTCATCCAGATTCTTGGAAACACCATTTTTAATTACACTATTAAATGGAGGCATGCTACAGGATGAAGGTGTTTACAGATATTCTACTTCTATTTAGTGCCTTTAACTTGACTTAAACTCTAAAGTGAAACGGCCAGAGATACTGGCCAAAGTCTTCAAGACACACCTGGACTTCTTTTCTGTTAACTGTCTTATCAATCATTTGCCTTGTGAATAAGCCTCAGGGAGTCTGAAGATGATTAGACTTAGGAAAAATAATCAATGCTGTTTAGCTTTATAGAAAAACATCCATTTCTCTTTGGAGTTGATTTATATATGTTCATGGAATATACTGATTTATGTATATGTACTCTGGAGACTGGTACTGAATAAGCATTTAAAAGAGTTCTTACAAGTATGACTTGATAAGAATTCAGGAAAAAAAAGAAAAAAGAAAAAAGTTGTCCAAAATGAAAGACTTTGTATAAGAGCTTTCTAAATGCTGCCCCTAGAATGTATGTGTGAGGGAGAAGGAATGTCATAATTTATCAAAGCAAATTAATACTGTTCAGCTAGTAATTAAAGGTCCTCATTAAGAACTGCAATGACTCTTCCCACCCCCGCCCTGCGTTAGCAATAAAAATGCACTCGGGGCATCAAGAGGTTATATACTAAAATCAATAACTTGCCATTTTATAATTAAAAGAGAAAATAAATGTTAGGGAAAAGTCCACTAAATTAGGAAAATTACCTTTAGGAGAGATTGAAAATATTGATTTTAATTTACTAAATATGTGAACTTTTCATGCCCCATTTTGAGAGACAATTGGAGGCTGGGTTGTTAATTCTGCATAAGCTTCAGAAAAATCAATAATTATACTAGGGGAATATTACGAAATTTGTCATTAACACAAAGTCTTATATGGAGAAATGATTAATATGTCTGCCTTTCTATCTTAGGCAGATACAGAGCTGGCTTATTATATATCCAAGGCAAATCAATGACAAGGTCTTCATTTCAGCTTTGAGGCACACTCAAAATTGCAAGATAAATCCAGTCTATTTTTATAGCTGGGGAAATTTTAAATGCCCCATGAATTCTTAGTCATGGATATATAGATGGATGACATGAATAATTATACCTGGATATGGAAATGAATGCTTTCTATATCTATATCTTTGCATAGATCCACTCCATAGATACAGGTGCCTGAAAATTTAGATTTAGGGCAGCTGGGCTCTCAGTGTTTGTGGGTCTTCAAATATTTAAAAGGAATTGCTCTGGAGTGTTGAAATTGCAGCAACATTTCTCCACATTTCTAAATATCATGAACTCTGTCTACCTATATGCACAAATATATAGGCGAAAGGAGAAAGCATACAGTTATTTGGGATAATCGATATTGGCAGCATAAAACACAGATACTCAGATTTCTCAAATAGCACTTGCTTTTTCCATGCTGCATTTTTTTTTAGACTTAAGTTCATTGGATCAGCTCAAAAATTAATCTTTGTCCAGGCCCCTTAAAACTTCCCTGTACAACCAATGGACACATATGAATATGGTGGCAGGGCTGGAATAGTCTAGAAAAAGTATGCTACTTCTTTAATTTCACTGGTTTGGACACAGAGCAATAGCATGATCATAAGGCACAATCGGTAGGAATTACGGCTTTAAACATTTATTTTAAAAAAATAAAGGGACTGTATAACCTGTTTGTAAAGAATACAGCTCTGGGATGCTTGAAGTCTGCCTTCAAGATCTGGCCTGTACTCCTAACTACCTGAGAAATCTCAGATCAGTGATACCAATTTTTAGTATTTTAGTTTCATCATTTCAAAAATTGCCATGAGGATTAAATACATTAAATTTACCTACAGGGCTTAGAACAGTGCCTGGCCCATAGAAAGTATCCAGTAAATATTAACCCTTATTATAACTTATTCTCTTCCTGTAGCCTAATGATCCAACGTCTGAGGCTAGGCCCTGGGCTAATCTGAATATTGCTCTCATGTTCTAGAAAGCATGCAGATAAATTGATTCTTGTATGTACAAGTCGATCTGAACTCCATCCCCTGACTTAATGTCCTCTTAAACATTCATGGATACACACGTGACAATGCAGGCACAAGTAAAGAAGATACTTGATGTTTTTTTGGTTAACAGACCTAAGGATGGTCATCAACTACATCACCTGGGACCAGAAAAATGCATTTTCCTCTCTTCACCACAAGGCACATCCATACTCTACGCCACGGGAAGACTCTTGTTCTTGACCCCATGATTTTGGGGCAAAAACATGTATGCTGATGTAAGCACTCACACAATCTGCCGTTTCTTTAGTTCATCTACTCTGTTTCACAGGCAGAGCTACAGAGGCAAGGAAGCTGCTGTCCCATTTTTCTCTTGGACCATTTGCGGGATGTTATTCCTTCCAGTTTTGCACAAGGACATACTCCATCACTGAGTGCCAAATTTCATGTGCCCCCTGAACACACTGCCATGCCCCTGATCCCAGAAATAAACACACTGAGAACTAAAGGACTCATTATCTCTTGAACGAAGAAAATAATCTCTTAGCCTAATCATATGCTCAGAATTTAGCACAGTCAGCTCTTGGCTAATTTTCCCTTTATGGCAGAGAGGTGAAATGTTAACTTTTAAAAATGTACCAAATGTTTACCATTCATGTGGTGCTGGCTATGCACCAAACACTCTTTATATATTAAGCCATTTAATTCTAATAAACACTTATGAGTTTGTTAGTCATCCCCATTTAACAGATCGAGAAATTGAGGCACAGAGAGGTTAAGTAACTTGCCCAGAGTCACACTGCTGGTAAGCAGGGGAGCCAGGATTTGAACATGAACTGTCTGGGCGCAGTTTCATGTTCCTTACTCAGCACAAGTGTCCTCTCAGGAAGTAGGGTCCACGATAAAATCATGAAAAGCCTTATAGCTAAGTCTCTTCACCTTCTTAAAAGTCAATCCAGCTATTTTGCAGTGGTAGAATCCCTGGATTGATCCCAGACTCCTGGTAAAATTCACACTTGAAGAAGAACTGCAAATATTGCCTACCTAAAACCCCCAGACCTCAGCTATCATACTGAGACTTCCCTAATTTCCCACACTTTTAAATGTTTTAATCAGACTGGTTATTGTGTTAGAGTAGTTAAGTTTTCCATGTTCCTTTCTCATCTACTAGGGTCAATGCCTAGCATCAGGAAGATGGCAGAAATTAGGCAACCCAGAAAAAAACAAAGCAAGGGCTATGGCTTACCGTCAAGAGGCCATACGTGAGTGGTTCTGGATCACATGGTTATTTATTTCTCCTTATTAAAAAGCCACATCAAAGAAAGATTTCTTTTCAATATCCATTTGGCAAATTTACCACTAATGTTCTAGGTGTTCAATGCAGCCTTGGGTAATGAGCAAGGAGACACAGACAGTAGTGACAGGCCAAGCCACGTATGTCAAGACAGGAAATCCCAGCCACCATTGTTTCTGGGTTATGCTCTCCAAAAATGTGGTAACTGAGTTTTCTAAATGAATAGATTTCCCAGTTGAGGGGTAGTTGGTGCATTAGGCAGGAAACAGTTTGGACAGAGACGTCCTTGAAGGCAAAGTAGAGAGAAATGGAATTGCTAAGGGAAATTAATTAATGGAGAAAGGAAGACAACATCATTTTATTTTAGTTTTCTAAATAACCCTTCTCTTGGCAATTCCAAATCACTGCCACATTATTGAAGTAATTAAGCCAACTCTCTGCTTTGCCAGAAAAAAGAAAACGCAACCCCAATGGAAATGTATGGCTGAAAGACACATTCAGGCACATTGAAATAAAATGGACATGAACAACTCTCCATTTGTTCAATATGCTATTGAACAAAGAAGTCTCAATGCTTTTTTAGGGCAAAAATTCAATGTGAAATATCTTCAGAAGCAGTGGCTCCACATTTACCCCACAATGTAACTTTCATGATTCCCATTAACATTTTCAAGTGTTTTAAACCTTTTGGTTTTGCCCAAAGAAATCATTCAGAACTTGGGAGGATGGAATTCCTTTGGTTTAGATTATTTTGCAAAACGGATTGTTTGCTGGCAGGCAAAGCACATTTAGAAGAGACCAAGAAGACATCGTGCAAAGAGAAACTCTTTACCTGCATAGAATTCAGGACTGTAGACTGCACCCACAACTGGATTCAATTTCCAGCCTTAAAATAAATATACAAAAACATTATTATCACATTTGATTCAACAACTTATAGCAAATCAACTGCAAAACAGATGGTTGAAGGGTTTTTGTGGGGTTTTTTTTGTATTTTAAAATGTAAAGGATATGTAGTTTGGGCATGCATAAAGACATTTTAAAACTATACATAAGATGATGGATTTATGCCCTTCTTTGATTTGCTGCCAATGAAAGTTAATGGTATGGAAATTCTTGATCAGCCACAGGTGAACCTTTTGAAAATGACATGGTAATTAATTTTCTACCATATCGATATTTTTTACAGCCACTATAATAATTTCAATGTTTTGTCTTATTTCATATGTCACTGCTAGATCATCCATCATGTCCCTTTGCATTAAGTTCACAAAAACTTGAAAGCCTGCATAAACAAAATTCTTTGCAGCAACATACTCTGACAATTGTCATTCCTAATTATGAGCCCGAAATACTGGAGAATTCCAAATTGTGGTGTGAACCCCATGAAAATGATATTTTAGCCCCTAGACACTTACTGTGGAATATACTTTAATGCATTCAGGAACTGTAAAAGTTCTTAATCAATGCTTGATATCTAAGGTAACTTTCAAATAACCTGCATATAAGATTAATAGAATTCTGTAATTTTCCCAATGTTCTGGATGGAGAGTTTTCTGTAAAATGAACCTTGGCCCTATAGAAATTTTTACTCACAAAAAAAGCATACAAGAATATTCACACATTGGAAAGCACATCACAGACACATTGGGCATTATTTAGGAAATGATAGCCAGAGAATAATCACATTTTAGGGTTTTGTGACTATTTTCTGCTCCTGCTGCTAAGCCTTTATAAGATCATCTATTTCAGAATTCTTGCAAGACACAGGAGGGTAGGTGTGTGGTCTTGCCCTTAGACCCTGTGCTGATGGTCAAACACCAAAGGTCCTCTAATGAATGTTTCTGAGAAAAGGCAATGGTAAAACTTTGAATGTGAAGGAAAGTATTTTTGACATTAAGAATTATCTGGGCTGGGTGTGGTGGCTCACGCCTGTAATCCCAGCACTTTGGAAGGTCGAGGAGAGAGGATTGCCTAAGCCCAGAGGTTCAAGACCAGCCTGGGAAACTTGGTGAGACCTTGTCTCTAAAAAAACCCAAAAAACAAAAGAACTATCTGAGGTTTTCTCAGAAAGGAGAAGTATGTGTCTCTAAGAACAGCTAAAGGTATTCCTGAGACCCACAATGCCACTAAGGAACACAGAGCATCACCAACTCAACAGACAGGCCATTAAGTCTATTGAAATTCAGAACTTTCTAAAGAATGTTTTGTTTTTAAAACTTTCACTTCCAACTTGAATAAGCTAGGTGGTTTACAGCTTGCTAGGTGATCTTAGAATAGGGGTTTTCAAAGTGTTATACTTGAATTACCTGGGAGGCATATAAATGGGAAATTCCTGGGCCCCATTTTTAGATCTACAGAAGGAAACATGAAATTCTGAGACATATTGCCCCAGCAGCTTCTGGAACTTGATATTGACACCTTCTTGTCTTGAATTGCATCTTGCCTTATCAGAATTTCTATAGTGATGTTAAAAAAAATACTTTAGACATTTCAGAATATGTGTTTTATCAATGTGGAAAATGACTTCAACTTGACCAACTGAAATTCCACTGCTTTCTAAAAAAGAAAATGCCCAATTTCCAAAGACATGGGAACTAGTGTCCACATTTCAAGTCATTTAGAGTCTTTAAAAAAGTAGAGCACTAGGTGGAGGGGAGAAGCTGCCTGAGCTCAGGGGTTCGAGACCAGACTGGGCAACTCGGCAAGACCTTGTCTGTACAATAAAAAAAATTTTTTTTAAATAGTCGGGCATGGTGGCACGAGCCTGTGGTTCCCGCTACTTGAAATGCTGAAGCAGAAAGATCACCAGAGTCCAGCAGGTTGAGGCTGCAGTGGCCGTGAGTGTGTCACTGCACTCCAACCTGGGCAATAGAGTGAGACTCCAACTCAAAAAAAAATAGAGCAAACTACATGAAAATAAAGATGAAGACATATTTAGTGTTCTCTTTCTTTCTAGTTTTTCAAATTTCAAATTTAAAATTTGTGAACTAAACCTAAATGGAGTCATATTTAGTAGATAATTATTAAGTGATGACTTCTCTTCATTTTCCCTCAGTTTCCCATCTCATTTCCTTCTTCCACGCCTACATTTTATGGGTAGTGGAGATGGTACCTTTTTCATACACTTCAACTCAGGTTTTGTTTATTGTATATGTTCTTCTTAACTTTCTTAAATAATCCATTTTGCATGCAAGACTATCTTTTTCTTTTCACTGAATGTGTATCTATCAATTTTGATGTAGCTCAGCAAGACTGTAAAGTATGCCAATGGCCTTTCGTTAAAAAAAAAAAACAAAACCCAAAAAACAAAAAACAAGGATTTCTCAGAGGCTTCTAAGACTGTCTAGAAATTGTGTTTCTCTCGTCTGCTTTTATCTTCCCCACTTCCTTGCACCAAGATTCATTCTATCTATCTATCTATCTATCTATCTATCTATCTATCTATCTATCTATCTATCTATCTATCTTCTATCTACCTGCCTCCCAATCTATCATCTATTATGTATCTATCTACTGTCTATTTATCTACCTATTATCTATCTGCCTATCTATCTAAATCTATCATCTATCTGCCTTTCCATCTATCACATAACTACTTTCTATCTAAATCTACCTATTTTTCATCTAACTGCCTATACATCTATTATCTACTGTCTATCTAAATCTATCTGCCTATCTACCTCTATGCAAATATACCTATCATTGGTCTATCCATCTATAATCTACTGTTTTTATCTATTTACCTGTCTATCTAACTATGTGCCGATTATCTATCAATTTGCCAAGTCCACGGCAAATTTTCACTCAATATAAAAATAATAGAAATTAAATGACACTTTTTCTCATCAGAAGATCATTGCCATTTCATGTCTGCAAGTATTAATTGAGAGATCATTGAGAAGGTCTCCTTTGCAAGAAACCAACTGGGAATGAAATGAGTCTGCTCAGGTCATCATGAGAACATCAGTGTAGATATTAACCTTCTTCCCATTCTGGATCTTTTCTCCTAAACAAAGCTTCCCCACAGGGAAACCAAAGACCTTTATAAACCATAGGACCCTCTACTCATGAAATCTATGACTCGCCAAGCCTTACCCCTTGCACACAGCATCCCGTCCACCTGGTTGCTCAAAATGAAATTATTGATCAATAATTACCTTGCTTCTTCCCTTACCCTTATGCCCAATGTACAATCCATTAGAAAATATCATTGGTTGCACTTTGCAAAATTCTTCCCTGCTTCTCTATTGCCACCATCACAGACCAAGGTACTCCCATCTCCGCCTAGACAAGTTCTACAGCAAAAATGCCCTCTCACCAACACATCTTACTCCTTTTTTTCTCCCTCCACCATCCATTCTGTTCATAGTGGCCAAAACAGTTTTTAACAAGTAAATCAAATATATCCTCCTTCTGAACTTAGAATAAATAAAATTTCTTACCTTAGTCAAGAAGCCCAAACAATCTAATCCTTGTCTGGGTATTTGGTATCACTGTCCCCTTCTCTTCCAGGTACAGTGAAATGGCATTTTTTCATGTGTATAAAACTACCCAATCATTCTATATTAAGGTCTTCTTATGCCTACTGCTCCCTCTGGTTGGAAAACTCTCCCCAGAGCTTCACAAAGTTGACTTGTTGTTATTTAAGTCTCTAGTGCCTTTTCAGAATATGCCACTTAATATCCCTTTCCGCCTCTTCTTAGAGTTACTCTTTCATTCCATTCCCAGTTTTATTTTCTGCATAGCTGTTACTGCTCTCTGGATTTATCTTCTATATTTCTTTTTCTTTTTTTTTTTAAGATTTGGAGTCTCACTCTGTTGCCCAGATTGGAGTACAGTGGCCACTCCTGGCCACCGCAGCCTCGACCTGCTGGGCTCCAGCAATCCTTCCGCCTCAGCCTTCCGAGTAGCCGGAATTACAGGTGTGCACTACCATGCCCGGCTAATTTTTTGATTTATTGTAGAGATGAGGTCTCACCAATTTGCCCAGGTGGGTCTCGAACCCACGGGCTCAGGCAATCCAGTCACCTCAGCCTCCCAAAGGCATGGGATTACAGGCTGAGCCACCGAGCCTGGCTTCTTCTATATTTCTTTGCTTGCTCTTAATTGTTTTTTATAACCATTCTCTCTCATTAAAATTAATGGTTAAGTGGGCAGGACTGCTGTCTGATATGAACCTGCAGTACCTAATGTTTGACAAACAGTAGGCACTCCATTAACATTGACTTGGTTTTCCTCTAAAGGAACTAAAAGAATATAGAGCTTTTTCTAATAAACTTTTGGCTAGGATTGAGTCTCCTTTCAACCTGCGAGGACCTACTTCCTCATATACGCTAGACATCTAACAAAGGATCCTCTTAGGAATGACTGCCCTCCCTTTTGATTATTTGAAATCTTTCTGCTTTTTTGATGTAGGTGTTTATTGCTACAAACTTCCCTCTTAGTCTCTTAGCACTGATTTTGCTATATCCCATAGGCTTTGGTATGTTGTATTTCTAATTTCACTTATATAAAGAAAATGTTTGCTTTCCCTCCTAATTTCTTCATTGACCCAGTGGTTATTCAGGAACGTGTTACTGAATTTTCATGTATTTATACAGTTTTCAAACTTATTTTTTAACAGTTATTATTTTTTATTATTATTTGAAGAGATGAGATCTCACTATGCTGCCCAAGCTGGTCTCAACCTCCTGGCCTCAAGCAATTCTCCCCTCTCAGTCTCCCAAAAGTGCTGGGATTGCAGATATGAGCCCGGCCCCTTCTTATGATTGACTTCTACTTTTATTCCACTGTGGTCTGAGAAGATAATTGATATGATTTCCACTTTCGAAAAAATTTTTGAGGCTTGTTTTGCGGCCTAACACATGGTCTATCCTGGAGAATGTTCTATGCATTGACAAAAAAAATGCGTATTCGGCAGTTTTTGGATAAAATGTTCTATAAATGTCTATTATGTCCATTTGGTCTAGAATCTGGCTATGAAAATCACCTCCACTCAGACTTTTGGAGCTCATGCAGGTTTATGTAAATATATGCAAATAGCATGCAAATGAACCCACGGTCCCTGTGACTCCTTCTAATACCTGGAAGAGACCCTTGGGATAACCCTGCTGGAGATAAGAGCTGCACTGTCAGGAAGATGAACACAATGATCCCATTTTTAATTTCTTAGGCAGTTTGTGTACGTCCCCAGGCCTTGCAAATTCAGAGATTTTGATCAAGGACATTAAACTGAACAATGAGGCTTACAACGAAAGGAGAACAGCTGATAAAGCCCACCGCTTCCAGTCTCCCAAGGCCCCCTGTACACAAGGCAATGGAGCAGAGACTAGACACATTGGGGTCTCGCTCTATATCAGACACATGAGCAGTTTAGTGAGAACTTTCTGTGGCCAGGCCTTGAGGGGTTGCATCCAAATCAGCACTACCCTCCCTAAATATAGCTTGTCAAAGGTCAAGTGGCAGCCTTTTTCACAAAAATGCTGGTCAAGATTGCTGTTGTCTTGGGTGTTAAAAGACAAGTTTGAATGTGCACATGTACACAAATCAGAACATGCCTTCTTCTAGGGCTTTGCTGGGTTGGATATCAAAGAATCACATTCCAGAGAGTACCCTCATATACCATACAAGGGGTGCATAAACTGCCTGTAAATGCTTCCTAAAGGCACATACTAAGAGACACCAGAGATCTGGTAGCTGAAATCATGCAGGAGGCAAATTCCAAACACCAAATGAAAAGAAGTGATGTACACAATGTGTACACATATGCTTTGTTTTGGTTCACTCAGTCTTTTTTTTTATCAGCATATATTTATTGCCAACATTTACCCTTCAGCTAAACTATAGGATTTTTGGCTCTCAAAAAACATTAGTAGAAATGCCAACTTTAAGGTAAGAATCGACCACAGACAGATTTATTAAAGGTGGCTGGATGCTATTGTATTTAATTCCTCAGGTAGTCACAGTCACTGCTGCTCCCTACTGTGTGCCTGACTGGGAGGTCAAATGTCTACAAACCATTTGTTGTGACTTTGTGCTTGTTATTTGTTTGTTGGCTTTGTTTTATTTTTTAGTAGAGAAATATTTTGCTTTACTCAGTAAAAAAACAAAAGACTGAGTTTCTCAGATCCTCTCTGCTTGCTTATTTATTTTACCTGCTTTTCCCCTGTTAGCATCTGAATATTTGATCCTTAAACTAGTGTCTATTGGGAAATTTTGCTACGTACAACAAAAAATAATAATATAACTACTTAATATTGATGTTATTGTGTAATTAAATAATATCAGGCTATAAATAGTAGCACAATATGATAGGGTACTTTGTATACCTAGCATTGTTTTGAGGACTTTATATCCCATAATTATCACACATATCTGTGATTTAGGTCTCATTTTCTGTATAGTCCTCACTTGAGAAAATGCGTGTGGAAAGTTTAAACAACTTGCCTAGAGTTCAACAGTCAGTGAATGGCAAAACTGATACTGGGAACAAAGTCTGTATCTGTCTGTAGTCTTGGATATTTTGTCCGGTTTTCATCCTCTCTAAAATCTCTGAGAAGATAAAAAAAAGCCATGTCCCACACCCATGTTTCCTCAATATCCAGGAAATCCATGCAAATCCATTCTCAACCTTGTTTTGCAGATTCAACATTTGGTCTCCAAAAAGCACAGTGGACCCTAACTCCTCTGAGTAGATAGCTGTCTTTGGGAGAAATAGCAACAGAAAGAGCCCAATTCCCTCTTTGTGGAGCTTCGTGACAGGTAGAATGTCCAGAGGCCTCAATTCCATTCTACAGCTTTTTCTCATGTCCATGTTTTGATTTCCTAGGAATTGAATCTACATACTCCATGAGTTATTAACTGTAGTCCTCCAGAGTAGAACCTCCTAGACAATTAGAATTCAGGCTTAATCATCACTGGAAACTTTGCAGCTGCTAAAATTGTGTTGGATACATGACTGACGCAATGCATGAAAATGATGCTGGCACTGATAGCTACATTTCACCATTTGGAGATGATTTCAAAATTTGATATCTCTAGTAATTCATAATTTTGCTGAAGCATAATTTCTATACTTTGTAAGAATAAATTATGTAGCCAATGGGTGAACTTCTTAATTTCTCATTTCAGTGTGACTTTATTGCACTTGACTTATCCTTATTAAAGGGGTAGTCTCATGTTCCTGCCAGATATTAGCATAAACACCCCATGTCCCGTGCCATAGCCATGCATTCTTAGCTTCATGGAGTAAGTCATGTGGTTACTTAATTTTCTCATTTCAGTGTGACTTTCTTGTTCCTTACTTATCCTCTTGTATATATCATCTTGTTAAGGATTTGAAAGGGTCCCATATTTTTTCAGTTATAATGCACTGCAATTTATGGGAAACTTTATTGGTAATGGCAAGACTCACAAGTTATGAGTATTTTCTAAAACTTGGAAAAACTTTGATAACTACTTTTCCTTGAAAACCAAAGTTCTTCATAATCTCCACTATAGAAGCCACAGTCTTTATGTAATTAGGATTAACATTTGTTTTCTGAAAATCGGTTCTACTGTTACTGCCCATCTACCCCTTAAATGCCATACTCAGTGTGCATGACAGAAATAATCCTGAGTACCCCTTTTCAGGAACATGGAGGAGAGCCCTACATGACTTACTCCTTAAAAATTAGAATGCATGGCTACCTAGCATGGGACACGGGATGTTTATGCAAGCATCTGGCAGGAGCAGGAGGTTGCACGTTTAATAACTCTTTTTTGTAACTGTAGCCGATTGCCATTTGAATGCAGTTCTGCAAGATGACAAAGGGAAAGTGATGACTGATACACACACAGGCATGGCGACAAGATTTTGTCACTTCATAATAAAAAACAAAGTCTTTGTTAATTACTTCATCTCATCTAGTCTCAGAGTTTGCATCTCTGTACTAGAAATAACAATGTCCTCTTTGCAGGACTTCATTACTTCATTTAGGTCCAGGGTACTTGAGATGTTTCACATAACATATGCACAGTGTTCTAGGAACATTGGTGATGTATGAATGGGCTTTGAATTGTGTCAAAAAATCCTACAGGTCTAGTTCTTAGTCCCTGGGGATGACACTGTTCAATAACTTTTTTTTGTTGTTGTTGTTGCTTTGTTTGTTTGTTTGTTTCCCATTCTGTGGGCTGTCTCCCCACAATCCATAACTCTTTATTTAAAATAATTATACACACTTTGGGAGGCGGAGGCGAGAGGATTGTCTGAGCCCAGCAGTTCAAGACTTGTCTGGGCAACTTGGAGAGACCTCATCTCTGCAATAAATCAAGAAAAATTAGCCAGGCATGGTGGTGCATGCCTGTAGTTCTAGCTACTTGGAAGGCTGAGGTGGAAGGATCACCTGAGCCCAGTATGTTGAGGCTGCAGTGACCGTGACTATGCCACTGCACCCCAGCCTGGGTGACAGGGACTCCTATTTTTTAAAAAAAGTATATATATATATATGGCTTAAGGAATAATATTTGGCTTTCCTTGCTTCATTTTCTGACTCAGCACACACAGCACCTATGCATTCGCATGCAGGCACACCTGTGTCTGAGCACCTGTACAACTTCATAATTAGAGGATATGTTCAACACTCAGTCTGACACCATCACATATTAAATCTGGCAAGTGTCAGAGCTATTATTTTTACTCAAGTAGAAAAACTTCATCACACATAAATCGGAGGGTATTTTTTAATTTCAGCACTGGGCATTCAAAGTCTGTTGTAGAAATGGTCTATACCATTTAAGGGTATGTCTTGGGCTATTGGAGCTGAGAAAGATGATTGGCAGAATAAATAATTCTTCTGGTCATTCACCTTAGAACCCTATTATATTGAGAGTATATTCTACTAAGTGTATGTATTTCAAATTAGTGCATTACTTTCTCTTTAGTTTTTGGTAAAATTAAGTATGATTAGCATAGCAGCAGATTTTTCCTCCATAGGTCTTAAAAGATTTTGAGGATTAAAATATTTTAATTTTTTTTCTTTTCTAAGTAGACTCTTTGTTGTGCAACTATTTCTTTTTTTTTTTTACGCTTTATTATTGTACTTTATTTTTTTTCTTATTTTAGATTTGGGGGTACAGGTGCCTGTCTGCTATGGGGGTATACTGTGTACTGGTGGGGATTAGGCTTCTGGTGTCCCTATTCTCCAAATAATGAACATTGTACCTGATAGGTATTTTTATAAGCTCTTCCCATTTTTGTGGGATTTTTTTTCAGAGTATCTTTGAGAAGTTTTATCAGTTAGTAAGGGCTGAATTGTATCATTCTGGTGGTCTGCAATACAAAGAAATATTTTCACCAGGAACAAAAGAACACAAGGCAACCCAGAGAGGAACACAGAAACCACTGACATCTGCTGCTAACCCTGTGGAACTCAGTCATGGGGTACCCTCCAAAGCACTTCAAATGCCCAAGATCTCAAGAGAAGACTCAAAGTCAGAACTAAATTATGTGGTCACATTTCTGAGAGTAATTAGTGACCAAGGAGAAGATGGTGGCAAAAAAACAAACAAAGCCTCCATCCTTCCCTCAACTCCCTATAACAACAAATTAAACTGCCCAACCAATTCTTAAATAATGACTGCATCTCAATTACAAATGGGAGTTATTCTGGAGACAGAAAGGGCATGCACACTTCACCTGGAAACTAAATTTGCCTTTGTTGTGAAAATTATCTTATTGATTTAAGTGGTTCACTGTAGCATGGCCAGGAGCAAGGACACAGTAGCCACGCAGAGGCAAACATGGCATGTTGAAACAGATTCCCTGGTTATAACACTTAATAGATTCAGAGAGAGAAGTGATGTCTTGTAAAAGACCAATCTCTACTTACCATTTGTATAAGGGTTGACGGTCTTTTTATTTGTCATTACACGTGCTGTGGCATTATTTACCTATGTACATAGAAAACTCAAATGAGCACATATTCGAGGGCCGGCTCACAATTCAATTAATTGCATGCATTATGACTGTGATTACTTATTAAAAAAAAACTACAAACTAAAATGCATTTTAAGTTATAAAAGGCAGTAGGTGCATAACAAAATCATACATTTTAAAAATTACATTTACTTCATAACCATTTTAACTTACAAATCATTTCACTAAAGCAATGTCATATCATTAAAAGTTTAATAAAGAGACAATAAAAGCAAATTAAAAGATACTGCATAATTGAAGATTTAAAAGCATGCGTGTACTCCATGGTAACACAGAAACAATAAATATTTTTTAAATGAAAATAAAGTTCATATGAAGGAACATGCAGTGGAGAAGAGGGAGGAGACAAGGTACAAGGGAACATAAATGTCAAAAAAAAGGACAAACAAATTTTAGCAGTGTGCAACACTTTAGGAGGGAAGAACCATTGGGAAAGCAACATCTAGCATTCAACACTTGGAACAAGAGCCTTTTACATCGCAAGAATTAACAAAATCATTCAAGCTTTAAAGTCACAGCTAACAAAAGGATAAAAGAGAGGGTGCATTGTTTAACACAATATGGAGTTAACAATCTGAGTAAGATGTGCACCGGTCATAACTCAATCCAGTCAGTGCCTCCCAGGCTAGCTTAGAACGTACACTCAATTACAGGCGTACCAATATCCAAAAAAATAGAGCATCAAGAAAACTTAATACGACAAGTCAAAAAAATTCACGTGGTATATATATGTATATAGATATATCAGCACTAAATACGTGAAACGGCAGATGGACTTCACCACTTACCATTCACCACCATCGCCAGCATGGGTTTGTATACAGTTACCATGGTTACTGAGAGTTTGGTGAGGGGCCTAAGCGTTATCGTCGAAGGGGGAAAATGAAAGGCAAAATATGCAACATCTTACTCCAAAGACTAAAGCATTTTAACTGGTTTTTTTTTTTTTTTAAGTTTTAACAAATATGACCCTGTGGCTATGTTGAGGGAGATCCCAGTGGCACAAACAATAGACTCTGAGTGTCAGAATTTGGGTATTTCTGCTTTAATGAATAGGGGCCAGATAGTGAACAGGAAATCCTGTTTGCTTATTCACTTGATGATCAAAAGAATACAGAAATTCCAACTGGCTTCTTTAAAAAAAAAAAAATGAAAGGTTTAATGACAAAAACCTCTCATTTAAAAAAAAAACCAAAAACAAATCTTCATCACAATTTGGTTTAATTTGCAAACCACTGTGGATCCCTCTTCAACTCTGAAGTGGAAAGAAAAATAAACTGTTCTGTATTTTGTTTGGTTTGTAACACTGTCTGTTCGTTGGAACCTACTGCACCCATTGACTCTAAAACATGGAAAATAATAATAATAATTAAAAAAACCTCTTCCAATTAACCTTTCTTTTGTCTCACTTTTGCCATCCACCTTTCAGCAGTAATAAGAGTAACATAATAAAGTAAAATGAAAAAAAAGTAAGGCCAGTTTTCCTTTTTATATATAAATATATATATATATAAACAATGAGAGGGAGAAGGATCACATACAAGACGCCAATGATGCTTCTGGAACAACGAATGAGCGTGAAGCAGACATTTATAAAAAAGATGAAAAGGAAAATATTTTGAACATGCACCTCGATTTTACGGCCCTCTACCACGGTGCCGTGTAATTTCTCCCTCGCCCTGTCCGCATCGGCACTATTTTCGAAAGTTACGAAACCAAATCCCTGCATGCAGGAGGGAGAAGGGAAAACAACATGCAGATTATTATTTCAGTCAACGACCACTTTGTAATGTTCTCTCGCTTTAATTTCTATTTCTTGTCCTGGCTTCAGTTCTGTAACATGCAAATTAGAGAAATTATAAGAGTACTAAGATGTGCAATAATTAAGCGACAAATGTGAACAAGATTTTTTTTCTGTCACCAGTTAGCTGTAACCCCTGAAGAATTCAAAGAAGGATACCAAAAATACCTTTCTAAATGTCACTACGGAAGAAAATAAATCTAACGAAAAGAAAATGAGATCAAAATAAATGTACAGTGTCTTCACAGAGAATAAAATGAAATAACGAGAAAAAAAAGGGAACCACTTTCTTGACATGCAAATTAAAAATGAAATAAACTAAAACGTGTGCACAAAATTCAACAATGAATGCCAAAATACTCTAACATTGCCTACAGAGTCATGCCGTGTGGTTTTAAGAACATCTCTTCTTCATGCAATTTTAGGGTTATTCAAATTTGTCAATTCTACAGCCTTTACTTCTCAAAAATAAAAGTTAAAAGCCTAAAAAAAAGGAAAGACCTTTTTTATAACAAATCTTAAACTATTTGGTCTAATAAATAAACAAAAAAATCACATGAAATGAATAGAAATAAACAAGTTGATTAATAATACAAACAATTCAAATCATGTTTTTACTGTAATGCTTCCCCCCAACAATATACATGCGTTTGCATTTGACAACTTTCCATACTATTTTATTAAACAAAAAGGGAAATGTATATACATATTATAAAGTTCTAAGATATATGCTGGTATTCACTTGTCATATCAACAGGTAGCAAAATAAAGATGCTTTGTTAATAGAATATAATTTACAACAACATTCTGAGTACTTCCTTTTTTACTGATAGAAAACAAATATACCCTTTACTTCACCACAGGTACGTTTTGCTTTTAATATTTCAACCTCAAAAAAACAACCCGACTAGACCTCATGTGTCAAAATCCATCTATTTTCTTCACTGACACTGTTCCTAAGAAGAGTATAGAAAATATGACACATTATTTTTAAAACCCCTAAAAATATTTGTACATCTTGTTCAGAAATATACACCAACCTTTTGAGCAATTCCAGTGTAAATTTGCTCAGCTCTTTCTGGTTTCCACAGAGTAAACTGGGTGAGATAATGCAATATATTGGGACTCCTCTCTGCTTTGAATAATCCTAACATAAAGGTAAACATTGGCTCTAAGCTTAGTTGGGGCCATGTAATATTCAGTTTTACTAATGAGATACACAATAATTACAAATATGTGATAGACATAACCAACTGGTGTTAACACCCAATCCCATATCAGATCTCCACAGTGACTTCCATATGTAAGGCTGGTGGGAGATGTGTTGTCCAATGGGCTGGCTAGGAGAGAACTTTCCAACAGTCAAGATGGCCTCACCCACTGAGGACAGGAAATGTGGATGCATTCAATGATCATAGGTTAGGATTCCATGTATAGTCAACCCTGGGTCCACTGGGGATTGGTTTGAGCACCCTCACTGATATCAAAAGCCTTGCATACTCAAGTCTCACCATCACTTTGTGGAATGCAAGTACAGGAAAAGTCAGTCCATGGTATACATGTGTCACATATTTTACAAATACCGTTTCTGGATTGGAAAAAGCCACATGTAAATGGACCCTTGAAAAAAATTAAGTTTCTTTACCTTGGGGCACTGGATCAAATTAACCTTTCATGGTCTTTCCTATAGTGAGGGTCTGTGATTAAGTTAAACCCAAGTTATTTGGATAACAGAAGATTATATGCTCCATAAAAGGGTCCTCCTTAGTCTTATACATACTGTATGCCCATATTGGGTACTCAAATACATTTGCCAACTGAATAGTTTAAAAATAGCTCTTCAAAAGAAAAAAGACAGAATGGGGTAGGGGAGTTGCTTTCTTTGATTGCTCTAAATCTTGGTTATGGATCTCCAGAAGCCCAGAAGGTAACCGGGGAGCATATTAAACATTTAGATTCCTGGATCTTGCTTTGTATCTTCTGAAGCAGAATCACAGAGTGAAGCCCAGAAATCTGTTTGCCTAAAAAGCTGTGTGGCCCAGAAATTAGATTACCATGACCTCTCATATCATGCATTGTCAAAACCATCAAAGGAGGGTGTCGGTTCTTAATAATAAGTAGAATTTTGTATTGTCATTGCTGCCTTCTATAGATTTTTGAGGAGGATGGCTATCTGACTCAGTTATTTGGAGCTGAGATGTGTAAGTACAGCCAAAATCACATGTCCAAGGTTTCTTGGCAATGTCTTATTTTCCCTCATAAGCCTAACTCCCTGGTATCCACACCCATATCACACATTCCAAAAGAAAGAAAGGAAACTAGGACTTTGGACTTTTTTTTTTTTTTTTCACTAGGCAAGAAAAGAAAACCCATGGCCCCAGTCTTATAGCTAAAGGGCTAGGTGGCATCATTTCTGCCTACGGGGACTAGCAGTCATTATTCTCACAGCACTGGGTAGAACACTCAACCCACCTATTCAACATTATCCTAAAGAATCTTACTCTCATGCTTCAAATCTGAACCCAAGACAGCATTCTGCATATCAAGAAAAGAGGATGGAGATAAAAGTACCCTTTTGAATTCCAAGGAAAGAGCATAAATTAAAAAGGAAATACCCCAATCTATTCTTCAAGTTGTCACTTGTTTTAAAAGCAAAAAGAATATATTGATGTTTTTATTATTGTTCTTATTATTTTCTGCTAATCCCCCCCCCCCGAGAGATTGTTCTTAATACTCCTCTTTCATGTTGCTGAGATGATTAGCTGAGATTTGGCAAAGTTGGGTATAGAACGAACTTGCTCAGCAACAGTCCTCAAAACATCAAACAGACTTTCCTACCCTTTCCACTGGACAAATTTATCTCCAATCCAGACAAAAAGTGATACGGCCTCCTGGGTCATCAGGATATAAGAATTCTCATGTGGGTAATTGCACTGTAACCAGACAGACTCTCACCTGGTCCTCTCCAACATCAGATTCCCTCTCTAGAAAGCACAGGTGTTAGGCAACTTTGACAGCAGACACCAGGGTTGTTTTTTCTGACCTGCCTCTTGGTCGGAATTCTAAGTCAAGGAAACAACAACTTGCAGTTTTTAAAAAGATGATGAATATTTTTACCTCAGCCCTTTTAAAAAGGGAGAACAAAACAAGCATATTCTGGGCTTGGCTTACTGAGCTTAGGAGCTGGGTGTGATGCTGATGTGTAACCCCTTAAAAATCAAAAGCACATGAAGGACTATAAATAGGAGCATCAGAGACACACCTTCTAGGGCTTACCTTCAATGCTACTGAGGAAATCTGTGGCCTGTGCCATCCTATGATGAGCAGGTATAATCAATAGGTCAGATAATGCAACCTTCAAAGGACTACCAGACCGGCATGATGCGCTGACTTTAAAATCCTCTTGTGAATCATAAATTATGACCCTCCTGTGTCCTAGCTATTGTTCTTTTTTGGACTTTGGTATTTTTAGGTGATATCTTCCCTTTTTTTGCATTCATGCAAATACACCATTTTATATCTCAAATAAAGGCTTAAGTAGGCTTAAATAAAGCACCCTGGGTGGATGGATGCACTGTTTTTCATTTTATATGAAACACCGAGTCCTCTGGCTTCTAGTGCAGAGAACTCATATTTACAAGAGGGGTGCTGTTGGGAGGCGTCTAAAGATGGCATTTTCCTGTGAGACCAAGAGCCTCACACGTCACTTATCTCCAGTGACCTTTGTACACACAACCCCTTCTGCCTGGAAGACATCTCTCTTTCCTTATTGTGGGAAATTCCTACTCACCTTTCACTCGGTATAAATGCTCCCTTTTTTCTGGAAACTTCCCCACCTTCGAACATCAATCTGCCTGCTTGGACCCTCAACAGTCTCTCATATCACCATCACCACAGAACATAGCATACATCACTGTAGTCACTCATATGAATTGTCTGTCACTTCTGCTATTCAAGAAAAATCTACCAGGACAGGATGCACTTATGTCCCACTCATGGTTAGTTCTCCTGAAATGCAACAAATGCTTACAGACATCTACTGAATCAAAGATCAAACTGTATGCTTCTGAGGTATCTACTTAAAGAGTAGTTATATCTGTCTATAGCCCCCACATACATCATTTCAGCAGCAAACAAAATGGTTAAAAATCTCCTAAACGGAAAAATAAAGAATCACTTGCCATTGAATGCTTTCTAATTCTCATTTTCAAAGCCTGCCATACCTTTTAAAAAAATATGTTTTTTTGTTTACTTGCTATCCATCCCTCTATTAAATAATTACTTTATACTTAGAATAACATAGATCCTGCCTGTGAATGTGTAAGTGTGTATGTACACACACACATACACACACACACACACACACACACACACACACCACCCCAACACACACGGCCATCATCACTCAGCATTGAGTGGCCTGCCTTAGGGATTGTGCCATAGGGAACGAATGGCCAGAAGGTGAGTTCCTAGTTCTTAAAAGCCCACTAATTTCCTGGCTGTCTCTTCAGCACCAAATGATGGAAATGAGGTCATAACAACGGTTCAGGTTCCTCGACCATTAAAATGGAAATGCTTCTCTAAATAAAGCCCTTTCCCATAAAGGATAATGTCAAGTATGAAAAATATCCCTGTGTGAGCTACTACTCCCATTTAGCAGTTCCCAAATGCACTGTCTCCACGACATTCCAGCAGTACCTAAACAGTCATCCAACACCTGCAAGACAAGTTCTTTCAGAGGGAACACACCCACCGAGAGAAGCTATTTTGGATGCTTCCTAAACCAAAAGAATAAAGGGAAAAAAAAGCAGCTTCACAGAGTCAGTCTCTGAATGCAGTAAACTTAAATGGTCTCTTTCCTGAAGCCCCCAGAGACAGGCTAATCATGGGAATGACGGAAAAAGCCTTAAAAATAGCACCGCCATTGTACTTTCAAAATAGCAAATGATATTCTTCTAATGTCCCAAAACAGCTCTTGAAAGGAATTAAATAGCTTTCTTCAGCTGGTCAAAGTTACAAAACAGAATATAAATTAAATATACATTTCAAAAACAAACAAAAAATTATGTAAAGGCAATGCTGCTATAAGGTTAGAGGCAAGTTGACCAACATTTGGGTCATCTTCTACAATTTTGCCAAGAACACATCAGACCTGAGTGAACAGGATTAGGCTGGGCACATTTTTCTCTGTATACACTTTGTTTTGAAGATACAGAAATAGTCTCTGTAAAGATTTTCACACAAGAAGCAGAAAGAGAGTTAATTTTAAGAATGGCTACAAAACATCTGACGTTATGGAAAAATGACAATGAATGAGTAGAACTGCAGAGTATAATGGGTTGCCTTTTTTGTTGTTTTTTTCTCATCTGACAGGTCACAATATAATTTCGGCCATGGAGGAAAGAATGCTGAATCTTTCCCTCAATTCAGAGCTAAGTCTCCTTAGGAGAGAAGGCGATTGCAGACTGTCCAAGAAGTAATAAATTCAAAAGTTGACTTCATGGGGAGAAGGTGGTTATATACCCAAGAGAGTTGGCTAGCACTGTGTCCTGTGACACTCTCTAGAAAACCATTACTTCTTAGTATCCTCCAGGATACTGACTTGTCTCAAACTGCCTGTGTAAGGAAAGCCAAGGGGCCAGAACCAGGATCTCTCTGTATTTGGCAAGCAGTTTCTCTCAACATTCACTTTCATAGTCTGAGGATGGAAGGCAAAGAGAGCTTAAAATTCCTGACAACCTGGAGAATGGCAGCTAGGAAGTGAGGGAGAGCTATTAAAAGTGGACCAAAGTGAGGCCCAAACTCTACCTGTACAATAACCATTTGTATACCTAACCATGAATTGTACCCCACATCTTAAAAATAAAAAATAAAAAAAGAAGATAAAAATAAGTGTTCATTCTGTGGTTGTGGGCATCCATAACCCTATCCTTCTCCAACATCACTCCCTGTCATCACACAGTGTCTGCTGATATGCCTGATGGCTGTTTTCCTCAAGGAAGATTTTGATGGGGCTCCTGAATTTTCTGTGGGTCCTGGTAGATAAAGGACACTGATAAGTGCAGCCACAACAAGAAAAGAATACTAAAGGGGCAAAGGGATATTCTGCATTCAGGCAAAGGCTTGGTATTTGGCTAAAATAGAAAAACACCATGTTGATAACTTTAAGGACAGCCTGGGAAGGTCAGTTAAAACACAGATTGCTCAGTCCAATTTCGATTTCTGATTCAACAGGTTTGGGCTGGAGCCTGAGCAACTGCATTTCTAATAAGTTCCAGGTAATGCTGCTATTCTTGGTCTGCAAGCACACTTAGATAACCACGGATAGAAAGGATGCTTTGGAAGAGTCTGTTTTTTCTTCTCCAAACATGTATCTATTTTGAAGGTGCCTGAATTTCTCCATATAGCCCCTGACTTCTATGCACTCTAGGAAAATCTATTTAAAAATTGAATTCCTAGGAAAAAAACAAACTCAAAGCAATGGCAAATTGCAAAATGTTGATTTGTAAATGTACTAATGAATACAATTATATTCAAAAGGTTGGTGTATATGAAAATTTTCCCCTACAACCCAGGAAAATAACTGCACTTTATTAATACAGAATAATCACATATTTACCTGCTCATGAGACTATCAACTGACTTTTTAATATAAAGAACATAATTATCACTGAAAAACAAAAATGTAACAACATCATTATTTTTTAAGCATGGGTAATTTTCCTCTGGAAATTTTCTATGTGTGTGTGTGTGTGTGTGTATGTGTGTGTGTGTGTGTGTGTGTGTATAAAACAGGATAATTTAATTTAATTTTAAATTATCCACTTTATACATTGTAAACTGAACCCAATGTATTCCCACCATTTTGAAAAATGGAGGTCGTCTCTAAAGGAATTTCCACTGAAGTATCTTTTCACCAGGTGCTGATTAAAATAGTGCAGTTGTTTCCCCTTATTCATAACAAACATTTTTAAGTAAGCTAAGCAATTCTAAAGTGAATTAAGTTGCTTACCTTTGAGCCTCGCTCATTAAAAATAATTTCAACATCTAAGATTTTACCAAATTGCTGCAAAAAAAGAGAAATATTTTATAAGCACGAAAAGAAATGGAATAGATCATATTGTGCACACTGGTATTTGTTTCCCTGTCATATTTTTTCCCTTTTTAATATCAACAATATATTTTGTATATTGTTTTATAGTTATGTTCTTAAAAAAAGAGAAAAAAACCCAAAACACAGTCCTGCATATTTTTTCTTAATATGGCATACATCAACAGGTGAAATGTTCTTTCAGGGTCTGATATAAATGTTAATCAAGAAGTTAATTCTATTTTGTTAATGAGTGCATGACTGTTTTCCCAGGCAATGAGCATCAGAGATTGAAAACTACTGTATATCTAATGATCCTTCTGGTCTATTCCACTAAACACTGGAAGAAACATTCTCAATAAGGTGGGATTTTTATAATTAAAATGTCCAACTAGAATATGATATTGATAGTTTTGATCTTTAACTCACACAGAATCCAGGAGCAGCTAGATCATATGATACAAATAAATTACAAATATAAAAGCAAGCTCTCCCTACTATCCAGTCACCAATCATAATCAAGATATCAGCACAGTTGTGTTCAGCCCTTAGGCTGGAATGTGCTTTTCTCAAGATAATTCTCCATATTGTCAAACAAATAGGTTTGAAGCAATTAGCATAAATAGTCTCCATAAAAAACTCCAGAAAGAAAGATTCAGATTATACATAAACTAGATAGTCAAATAAAATACAGACACCCAGTTAAATTTAAATTTCAAATTTTTCAGGATAAGTACGTCCCCTACAATATTTGGGACATACATATTTGCTGTTTACCTAAACTTCAAATTCAACAATTGTATCTTACATCTTTTAAAATTGGTTAAATCAGGCAGTTCTAGTAAAAAATGAATATGAGGCAATTATTGATACAAACTTTAAAAGAGGAAACTTGGGCTCTGAAACTAGAAGCATCTGATAATCCAAAATCCTTTCCCCTGACTTTGGTATCTTTTCAGTTTGCTTAGATCATATGAAGTAGTGTGGGTATTTCTTAAGTATGGTCTACACTACATAAGGGCAGATGGGAGGAGATGATGTAAAATCATGTACCATGGCCCAGAGAAGAACAAAATGGGAATTTTACCTCAGTGTAAAACAAGAGCAAATGTCCATTTGAGTGATTAAAAATTAAACAGAACAACACAAAGAAATATTTCCATCCTCTTTTTTGTTTTGAGCTTTCCCGTTACTTATTTGCTTTGGTATTCCGTATCCTTTATTACCCTAAGAGAGTCTGTGTTCTGTTTCTCTCTTTCTGGGTTTAGAATATTAAGCACACTTTTATGTAGCAGAGGATAGAGTGATTGGGGTGAGGGGTGGGGCAGGACAAAAAAAGGAGCAATCAGAACACAGAGAAGCAGGGGAAGCTTGAGTGACTAATGTGCTCCAGTCACAGACTATCAAGACACCCAGAGTGGATGTCAAAAGGGTCCTACTAACATTCGAAAAACAGATTGTTTGGGACATACAGAAGATGTCCTCTAGAACATTCCAAGGAAATCTACCTTCCTCAGAAAGGCAGAAAAAATATGCATATGCCCACTGAATATGAAATGAAGTTACCCAGTATTTGTCATGATGAGTCATGGCAATGTGCCCACCCCTCAGAGTATGTACTCTACTCAGTCAAGATCACAGACTTGCACTTTTTTTGTTGAACAGAAGTACTAGTACTTCTTTATTTCACAGAGAAGTAGGAAGAAACCAAGAATAGAAGGCTCAACTAGAAGATATGGAAGGGGCATACTGTTAGCATATACAGGGGAAGTACCACGAAACATGCCTCTAATTCATTGTGTAGTTTGTGGACACTCAAATGTTCTTTTGGTCAAGAGAACATCTTTTTACAGAGCATTATCAGTGTCCTAGTTTTGGTCAGAGAAAAACCAATGAAAACAGAAGAAAATCTTCATTGAGAAACGGAGGATTTGCCATTCAAAAGTGAACTGAATATCAGAGTAAAGAATCTTCCAACTTGTGAACTTCAGTCCACACAGACATGATCATGTTTATTTCAGGTGTAGGAGCCCAGAAGCACATATATTTATGGAAGGAGAAGTTTGCAAAGAGCCTCTTCCATAATGCAAATGTCATCTACAGAATATTCTCTAAGCAGTCAACACAAAAACACTTCCTTCAAAATGAGATCTGGTTGAGATAGAACCAATCAAACAGCAATCTTAGCATGTGTCATTCCCTAAATGAAACAATGGCACCATCTGCCCTGAAATGGTCTCAAAGTTTGCTTCTTTGGCAGTTGCCATTAGGCTGATGGCTTTCAAAACCAGTGAAACAAGCCCTAAGAAGAATGCTGATGTAAGCCCCATTTCTAAGACAGTTGTGAACTATATTTATAGTATCAACAGTTTAATTGGGAAGTTTGGAACTAATGATGTAAACACAGCTGGCACATTTTCAATTTAAATAGACACGACTCATTCGCAGACCTAACTAGCATTTGTTTGCTCAACAGCAATGTTCAGCAACGCCTCAAATCCACACAAGGTGCCTCAATAGCTGCTTCAAGAACCAAATCCAGAAGCTTACAGGTACGAACTTGGGCAAATATGTACCAAGCATTTTTAGACATTCCCAGATCAAACAATATTTCTCTGAAAAACTGTGAAGGATGTTCAATGGATACAGCATAAAACATGAAAGTAAAGGTTAGATAAAAGGGTGTGCATGGAGGCAAAGAAAACGCATCATCCCAGTTTTTCTCAGAGTCAGCTTCATGTTTGGAATGCAGAAGTAGAGGACACCATGCCATGTCCCCCCAAAATGACTTCACTACTCATAATATCATGGTAGGTGATTAACATTGAAGGTACAGGCAAGTCCATCTCCATTTATTACTAAAAAGTGATCATTAAAGCTTTTGCCAATGCTGAAAGTCATGTGATCTATGTTTTTTGTTTGTTTGTTTTCTGCGATGATACAGAGAAGTTTTGACAGATCATTTTCCTGCCCAGAGGGTCTGTATTTTGATAACAAAAGTCAGGCTGTGGCATCAACACAAATCCTGTAGTCACTGAACAACTGTTTCTGAAAACAATTCTGTGACAGCATGTGTTGCATCAGAGGTCTGGATATATTATAACCCACTTCCCTCCCCTACGTCCAGAATGTTTAAATTTTTCATATTAAATTAAATTAAGCAGTCTATTTAGGGGCAATGCATTGCAATCGATTTGGTTCAGTGGAAATCCATATATTCCTTTCTTGGAATCATCAAAAATTCATATGTAAAAAAAAAATGCATGCTCATGTATGATCCCTAGCATGAAGACAGAGCTCAAGAAAAAAGTAGCCAGGACTAGAACTAACATCCTTTCTAATGAAATATCTAGTATCAACACCACTGATAATATAATAGGTCCATTCACTCATACCCCAACTTTAAAGACTCTGGCTTCTGCTTTGTAACCTCTTGCCCAAGGAATGTTCCATCTTAAAAAAGGAAGGAAAAAAAAAAAAAAGAAAGAAAGAAAGATAAGATGAGCTAGAAGACTTAAAGCCAAACATTGAAACAAATACTTCCAAAAGGAGAAAGTAAAAATTTGAAGTGCACTGTGGAAGAAAGTAACCAGTATTCTAATCTTAATGAAGAGGTGCTGGAGATACAAATTAAAAATAAAATGTGAGACACTGCAGTAACCATCAGGCATGCAGCAGTGGCAAACATCATGGTTGAATTATTAATGGTTACAGAAGTTGTTGCAAACACTGCCAAGTTTTAGGCAGCCTGAAAAGGGAAGTTTCTTTTTGTCTTGTTTTGTTTTTGACTTTGAAATCCCATGCTCATATTTAACAAAAGAGACAAAAGGGGGGAAAAAGCACAAAGATCTTTGTGAGTGTTTTTCTCTGTAACTGTCCTCACTGTACCCTGCCAAAGTGAGATGACAAAGACAGGATAGAGCACCAAAAAGAGAGAGGACACCTCATGTCCAAATGATTTGAAAAATACCTAATTGGAATTAAAATTTACTTTCTTCTAGTAGCTATGACCTGAAAGAGAAAATCAGATTAAATTTCCTAAACTCTAGTGGGAGTTAGTTTGCCAGTCAGAATGTTTACAGATCTGCCTCACAATGTGATTCATGCTGCTACATGTATCATATAACAAGAATGGTTTTGTAGCCATCAATATTTGGCCAAGAAGAACAGATTTTTAGTGTTTAAATTCCATAGTGGTTGTAAGCCAAAGAGGCCAGAGAGTCATTGCAACGGGTCCATGAATCCATATACGCCTGATAATTTTCATAGGCAAAACTCACTGAAAAAAACTTGTATATATTTTAAATGGACACAGATCCTGTTTGTGATGAAAAAAATAGTTTTAGTGCTACTGAATGGATGTCGCATCCTCTTAATCGATAGCTATTAAGTGTATCTGTAATCTTGTCTTTTTCTGTTGCTTTTTTCTTTTTTTTGAGTTGGAATCTCACTCTGTTGCCCAGATTGGAGTGTAGTGGCACGCTCCCAGCCACTGCAGCCTCGACTTGCTGGACTCTGGAGATCCTTCCACCTCAGCCTTCCAAGTAGCTGGAACTACAGGTGCGTGCTACCACGCCTGGCTAATTTTTGATTTATTGTAGAGATGAGGTCTCACCAAGTTGCCCGGGCAGGTCTCGAACCCACGGACTCAGGCAATCCACTCACCTCAGCCTCCCAAAGCGCTGGGATTACAGGCTGAGCCACTGAGCCTGGCCTGTAATCTTGTCAATTTGACATCTTGTCAGTTGCTTGAAAATCTTGACTTAAAAAAAAAAAAAAAGAAGTGGCTCTAAAACCAGTAGACTTTAATCAAGATTTGATAATGGGTAGTACAGTCTTTAGGGACGATCTTGTTAGTTACTATCTGCCTTACCCCTATAAGAACAGAGAGATTCAGATATTAATGTAAGCAGAATCTTTTCTCTGTGATTTCTGTGAATATTTGGAATCTTTGACTTGGCATTCTGGCCTCCAGTAACTTTCAGGACAACCAAGAAGATCAGGGATTAGGGGTGGGACCTGGGGTGAGCCGTGATGAGTGACACCATGAAAGAGTGCCAGGATGGTCGTTAAAGGAACAGAATTCAAAACCAACATCACGATGACACTTGATGAGAAAAGATACAGAGAATAGGAAGATATCTTCCTAACCTGACGTGGCAGAGAGGATACAACTCCTCGGGCTGCCCATCATTCAAGCCTGGTCTTACTGCTTCACACACACTTAACCTCGACTCTAACTTTGAATGCTCTGCACTTTTCAAAGTCATCTTTGACCTGAAAGTGCCCAAGGGTATCTCTGTTCTGCAAGAGTTGGAGGGCTCCTTTCGAGGTTATTACCAAATGAGAGAGATAAAAGTGCAAAAGCTGACCTTTTCCTCTGAAATGTCAGGATTCAACTCTGGGTATCTTAAATAGTAGGATGCTTGTGCTGCTTTTGTGTCAGATGCATACTTGATAAGCATCATGTGAGTAAAAGAAATAAAAGGTGCAAGCTAATCTCCAAATCTCAGAGCCCTGGAGTCATGAACCAGAGTTCCCCTTTTCATATGGCAAATGATACCAACTTTGCTCAGAAGGAGGCATTCAACTTGGGTATCTTCTTATTTTTTTGGTAATATTTGTATCCATCCATAAACTCTTAGAAGAGTTACCAAGCAACCCACCTTTGCTCTGAGTCAAATGTTAAGGTTGAAGTTTGGTTTTTTTGTTTTTTTTTTTTTTAGCCAGAGTCTCACTCTGTTGCCCAGGCTGTCAGGCTGTGGCACGATCATGGCTCACCACAGCCTTCAACTCCTGGCCTCAGCCTCCCAAGTAGTTGGGATGTAGGTGCGTGCCACCATGCTCAGCCAACTTTTTCAAATTTTTTGTAGAGATGAGATCTTGTTGCTATGTTGCCTAGGCTGGTCTCGATCTCCTGGGCTCAAGTGATCCTACCACCTCGTCCTCCCAAAGTGCTGGGATTACAGGCATGAGGTGCTATGCCTGGCTAGTTCTTTTCACTGAATTCACAGATAGTTACTATCATTGCTTGGATGTCACGGGCAGATTGACTGGCTAAATTTGCTAAAATAAGTGATATCCAAGTTCTGTCACAGCTTTGTCCTTTGGTAGAACTGAGCTCACAGAAATGGCAAACTCATCCCTTTTCTCTTCCTGAAGTAGTTAGTGAAGATATCATTCAGACAAAAAAAAAAAATCTGAGTCATGATGACCAATAAAAAAGCAATTCTATTATTTATTTTCTCTGGGTTGGTGGTGACTTCTGGACTGCTCTGTGTCTTACAATGGCTTAAAGTTGTCCTTTGTGACAGATAACATCACAGTAAGTATCTCTGAATCCTTGTCACTGATTTCAAGATAATGTATACTGCAAGAGTCAAGTCAGACTTAGAAATTGGTTGGGGTTTTTTTCCTAAGTTGGTGTGGTTTTTGTTTTTAAACAGAACTTTATGCAGAACTAGTTTATTCTCTGCAGCTGCATCTGAAATCTAAATGCACAGTGCCTGGGAAAGAGTAGAGAATGCAGGAATGCATCATGAGTCACTCTTTTGGATAATCTGACAATTGTGATACAGATGAGAACCAAGGGGGAACCAAGAGGACTCATAATGTATATTTTAGCTATGTTGTGGGTTCCTGGGCCACTGAATTTGGGATATTTGGGAACATCAACCGTCTTGTTTCAACAGTGGGTAATCTAGGAGTTTATTTTCCATTTGACATTCAAATTACTTATTAGAGGAAGACCATTTGACAAAGTAGAAACATGGTAAGTATATGCAAATAAATTTATGCTGAAGCCACAAAGAGATGCTAGCTACAATATACCCATAAATGAGGCTCTAAAATGCCTTTCCTCCTCATAAATATCTCGTCTTATTATTGTGAATACCAAAAACTTACATGAAAGGGGAGTACTCTGAGGACCCCAGAGTGGGCACAGCTGAGAAGAAAGGCAATACTTACACCAAACATTTGTCGGAGGTCCGGATCCCGGAACCTGAAGGGGATATTGGAGACATGCAGTCGCTTGGGCTGAGACTTATTTTCCGTGTTTTCGGAAGGTTGTGTTTGGGGCTGGCCATCCGTTGGTGCTGCATCATCTGTCTGCTAAAAGAACAAGAGGAAAGAAAGAGGATCTGAGTGGACCCAAATGCTCTGTTCCCATGTGCTTTTATTTCCCCTAAATGGCTGGAAAAGGCCAGAGCAAAGGAACCAGGGAAAGGAAGAAACTGCTGAGTCATTCATTTGTTCATTCAACAAATGTTTTTCGAGCCTCCGCAGAGTACCCACCTGGGATTCAGCAATGAACAAACTAGACAAAAATCCCTGTCCTCATGGAGCATAATTCTCATGGGGAAAAGACAGACCATAAAACCTACTAATAAATAAATAGAGAGTTGGAAGTAAGAAAAAAGCAGCATAGACAAAAATAAATCAAGTCAAGGGGACTGGGTGATGCTGGGATGGGGGATGGTGAATGAAAACACATCAAGACAAGGTAATAATTGTTAAAGGTAAGAGAGTGTAATCCTTAACTGATGCAGTTCAGAATCTTGAGATACACCTGCGTCTTTGTTCAGGCTATGCAGATGAAATAGAAATAAATGTTGTAGAAAGGTTGCTTGGCATTCCTCAGTCCAAGTACCTAGCTTATTGGTTGTTTTTTTTTTTAAGGTTCTAATTCTACAAACCTATGCCTTCCACTATAGTTGACTACATGTGGCAATTTCCATTTAAGTAATCAAATAAGATATAAAGCTTTGTTACATTAGCTGAATTTTAAGCGTTCAAGGGCCACATGTAGCGAGTGCATCCATGTTTGACAATGAAGATATAGCATATTTCCATCTCGGCAGAAAGTTCTTTTATGCTCTGTTGGTGTAATATTATTAGTATAATTCATTGTTCCACCACCCTTTTCCCCAAATAAGTCTGGATACATGATATTACATTGACACTCACATCTATGCAGGAACTAGGAGAAAAGTCATAGTATACCATCTGGTATCATTATAACTATTGCTATACTCTCAGTTATAGAGTTTTGATATTTCAGATGCTTCATTTTTAGATACTTTCTCTGCAATTAGAATATGCTGTCCCTAGGTGGCAGTAGATGCCACCTACATCCGATTACTGGTTTCATTGACAGCCATGATTGGAAACCCTACGTGAAACCTATCAAAATTATGAACAGGGAACCATCCTCACCTATTTACAAGCAATTTAGAAGCATGTAACTGGACAACACTGGACAACATTTTCAATGCAGGCAGCCACGTATAAAATAATGATGGCTTAGAGAAGGAGACAATTTTGCAAAGTGAAATGTAAAAGAAAGTTCCAAATAACATGGGTATTAATTAGTAACTTTCTCATTAACCCTGGTTTTGACTCGAAGGTTTTATTTGCATTCTCCTTCCTAACACACCCTGAATTGCATTTTAAAGTCAAGATCTCCTGTTGGTTGGCACATCAACCTTCCGAGCACATTTGGTATCAAAAACCCTACTAGACAATTTCTTCAACTTTCAAGTGTAACGTCATGATGACAACAACAACGTACTTAGTCATTTCACCTATCCTGTAGGATTGAATAGGAAAGATGATAATGATCATTTTCTTAACTGGAAAATAAGAAATATTAAGAGTTTGCAAAGTTATAAGGTTTTGTAAAGATTGGACACAATAATGTATGACAACTTGGCAGAGTTCTTGGCACATGGTATATATTCAGTAAATAAAAAGTAATACATTTTTTAGAGTGATGGGTGATTTTTTTTAAATGTCAAAAGAGAAGAGTAAATCTCTCTTGGGAAACATAAAGAAAAGGTTCTCATTTGCTTCCTAAACAAGTCTTTTGCTGAGCAACTACTAGACACTGGACAGTCCTTCAAGTCACATGCCGTTCCCAGTTTAGGGAAAGACAAAGATGTAGACAAAGACCATTATAATTCGGATCGTAAATGCTGGGATACAAGTCTGTCACAAAGGGCTGACTGACCTTAAATCAGGGACCTACTGCACAGCTGGAGGTTCAGCAAGGCTTGTCAATTCTGGGGGTTAAATTTTAAGTGAGAGATGTCTAAGAGAAGAGGGGGAAGGGACTGATGTTATACCAAGACAAGGCAGAGCATGTGCAAAGAGGCAGAAATGTGAAATAACATTCTCGATGTGGACTGGTCAGAGGGGACGTGTATGAAGAAAGGTAAGGACAGCAGATCACAGAGGTGACTGGGGCCTGGACCAAAGGACTATGTGGCTAAAGTCAGAGTCTGAACTTCATTCTAAAACCTATGAGGAGACACTAAGGGATCACAGCAAGGGTGTGGTATGCCCAGCTCATGACACATATGGTACATGTCTGTTTAATGGCTGGCTGATTTACCGATTGAATTAATGAATAATTTTTAGTTCATATATAAAGTAATGAATAAATAAGTGAACAATCAACTTTGCCACCTTCAAGTGATAGTCAAAGAGCTATATTATAGCATTGAGCCTCAAACAGAGCAGAAACCTTGTTTTTTCCACTGGTAATATGAGGTTTGGTTCCACGTCCACGACACAGAAATGACCTTGAATCATGAGACTGTCATTTTTCAGAGGGGTAAGAGGTTTTAGTACTCTATAACAAGATTGTAAGTTTGTACATGCAGCACCTAAGACACCGGACTTGCAGGGTTTTTTTCTGATCCTGTTAGAAGTTCCTGTTTAAATGCAAAAATAAAATGAGCTCTTTCTCATCCTGAGAAGGAGACTTAGATTTGGATTTGTGCACAACTGCTGAATGTTTCAGTTTAATAAACCTAATTAGGAATTACAGAGATTATGATTAAACATATTAAATGATTAATAGCATTATGCTGCTCATGTGAAAATTAAAATTAATCATCTCTAGTCAAACAGGACTTTGGAGAAATCTTTGCATTGTTTCCTTTGATAAAAACATACAACGCTCAATTAATCATTTTGTAGTGTATGCATACACATAAATTGTTACAAGAGGAATACCTGTGTGTTAAAAAAGAATTCTTAAAGGAAATGTGTAAAATAAAAATGTAAACCAAAGTGGTTTCAGATCATTGTGAGTGCATGGAAAGGGAAGAAGGGAGCATTAGACTGTAGAGGTTGAGAAGAAGCAACAGAAAAAAAGAAAATTTCAGACTGAGCATACCTGTTTATACAAGGATCGACAATTAGGTTTTCAAATTGTCCTAGAAAAAGTGCTACCTACCTCCTTGCTGAATATCACTATGGTCACCTTTGAAGGACTCCCCTTGGGAAGTTATGCACCAATGTCAGCGCCTAGTCCAACTGTCAAAGCAATTTTGGAACTCTTTTTCTGGAATGGCCATCAGGACTGTCATTATTCTTTGTTGAGCTCTGACAATTAAGTTCACAAACTTGCCACCATGTGCCTATGTTGGCAGCACTGTTCAAATAACTGCATGGGAACACCGTCCCTACTCACCTGATCTGGCCCCCAAATGACTTTTGTCTTTACCTGAAGATAAAGGAAATATTGAAAGGAATTCAGTTCTAAAACAGCTTTGACGAGTGGACTAGGTGCTGGCATTGGTGCATAGCTTCCCAAGGGGAGGACTTCGAAGGTGACTGTATTGATATTCATATTCAGCAAATAGGTATGCAGCACTGTCTAGGATGAGTTCATGGACTTAATTGTCAGACCCCATATTGTGATGCGGTACAAAGAAGCAGAACTTCTGAAACACACAGGACTGTGTGTGAGTCCATCTTTGTTATGAGCTAATCTTAGGCAGCTCACTTTGCTGCTCTGAGCCTTAGTTTACTCATCCATCAGGGGATGTGAGGACCAAATGCAGCAGGAGCTGTCCCGAGCAGCTGCCACAGAGCCTAAAACATGTTAGGGGCTCGGTGATCATTACTCCCTCTTATATTGCACGCGAACTCCTTCTCTTTCTCTTTTTTCTGGAACCTTTCGGAAAAACATCTTTAGAACAAGCCTGCGTTTTAGGTCTCTGTATTCATTTTCTGACAAATGATCACAAACTTGGTGACTTAAAGCAACAGAACTTTATTCTCTTGTAGCTGTGGAGATCAGAAATCTAAGATCAAGGTGCCATACTCCCTTGGGAGGTTTAGGACAGAATCACGCCTTGCCTCTCCCAGTTTTATGTGTCTCCTGGTGTTCTTTGGCTTGAAGCAGCATGATTCCAATCTTTGCTGTAATCTTCATGTGGTTTCCTTCTCTCTGTGTGTCCAGGACTCAAATCTCCCTCTACCTTTTTCTTCTTATAAAGGTATTAGTCATTGGATTTAGAGCCCACCCTAAATCCAGGACGATCTTGTCTTGGTATCCTTAAATCAATTACATCTGCGAAGACTTCCCCCCCTGTATAAGATCACATTTATTTAACGTTCATGGCGGCTAGGACATGGATCATTTTTGGAGGTCACCATTCAATCTACCACAATCCCCTGCTAAACAAACAAGAAAATCAAAAGTGCATGCAGTACAAGTAGCTAGTATCAAAAATGAAATGTGTTTTCTATCACTTTAGGTCCAGAAGAAGCGAGAATGTCCCTTCCAAGCTTCCATCTGTCAATGGGGTTACTCATTAGAGGTCCACAAACAAAGAAGAGACTTGAATCTTCCCTTTACCAGCCATGCCTCATAAACTGCTTTACTGTACTTAGCCCTAAATGCAACAACCCTCCTCAGCCCAACTGGGAAGCCCTTCATCTGTCTCCTGAAAGGCCATCAACGCTCAAGGACAAGAACAGTGCTCAGAGGTTCCCAGTACCCACTACTGTGCCTCACAAAAACTGGTAAATGTCTGCAGCATCTTTGAAAGGTTTGTTAAAGTTTAAGGCATAAGTACAAAGTGAAATTTCTAAGGAGAAGAAAACATGAAAAAGCTAGGAAATTTGCTAACTAAACTTACCATCTAAAGTGTACATTCCTGAAAGCCAGTGGCTATTGGATTCGTACCAGGGGGTGCCTAAAAAAAATGGGATTATCTTTTGGAGAGCAGGTTCCTTGTAATACAGGTTTCTCCCACTAGGTAAGTGTTCTAGGAACCCATCAGCATCAGTGGACCAGCTAGCGTTGTTGTGAGAGACTGCGTTCAGCTTCAGTGCATTTTTTGGGAGATTCTTTCAACGCATTTGCCCAATTCCTGATGGATGATTTATGAGAGCACTTGCCCATGCTGAACTGAGTGTTGGGCAATTTTTAGCCAAGAATGGCATGGCTTCCATGCCCCACCCTCCCTATTTACCTGATCTTGCCCAGAGCAATATTTTTTGTTTGTTTCCCTGGATGGAAAAAGTCCTCAAAGGGAAACATTTTGCTGAAGCGGAAGAGGTGAAACACAAACAAAAAATGGCAGAAACACTAAAAGCCATCAAAAGTGACAAGTTCAAAAACTTGAGCAGTGGAAAAGTGTCTCGATAGGTGTATTGCATCAGAGAGTATTTTGAAGGTGACTGAAGTTTAAACATGTGAGAATAAGTACATAATTCTTTTATAAATACATTCCGGGGTTTTTTGGGTCCCCTCTTGTATCTTTATACTCCAAAGCTGAAGCATGTCAAGGCTCAGTGGGAATTTATCACAGAAAGAATGCTTGATTTATCTGTGTCTGATTTCCTTTAAAGTTATTTTTGCCCTGAAGTGGGACCCACCTGAACTAGAAATGCACTCCATGGCCATACTTGGGAGATCAGAAGGTGGGACATAAAAACCCAACAAATTAATGCAGGTCCACTCAGAGATTGGAGTATGTTGAAAAAATTCAGAAAACTAAGGGTTTTGGAGGTATGGGATAGAGTGGCCCAGGCATCCTGCTCTCAGATGCCTCCAACCTGGGCCTTCATTGTTGTCTATGAGGTTTACTGTGCTCTGGCCCTGACCACCTCCTCACTCACCTCCTGTCTATCCCCTCTTCTTGTTCACTGGCCTCTTTGCTTCTCCTGTCTCCCTCCTTTTTATTATTTTTTTCTTTTTTCTTTTCTTTTCTTTTTGAGTTGGGGTCTCACTCTGTTACCCAGGCTGGAGTGCAGTAGCACCATCACAATTCACAGCTTCAACTTCCTGGGATCAGGCAATCCTCCACCTCAGCCTCATAAGTAGCTGGGATTACAGGTGTGCACCACTACACCTGGCTAACTATGTATGTATGTATATGTATGTATTCATTCATTCACTCATTCATTATTTCATTCTCGAACTCCTGGCCTCAAGTGATCTTCCTGTCTCAGCCTCCCAACAGCCAGAATTACAGGCATAAATCACCATGCCCAGCCTGTCCTTGGCCTCTGTGCTTGTTATTTCCTTTGCCTGGAAGACTCTCTCCCCAGACACACATATGGTTTGTTTTCTTGCCAGTAAGGTCTCTGCCCAGATAGACCCGTCCAAGAAACTTTCACTCGCCCCATTAACTGCACCAGCCCTGCACCAGAATTTTCTTTTCTTGCTCCCTGGTATCTCATAGCACACATCTCTTCTTACCCTTGTATCATCTGCTCTGTGGATCTGTGTTCCCTATCTTCTCCACTGGGATGTAACTCTATAAAGGCAGAGATTGCGGCTGTCCTGTTCCCAGTTTTATCTCTACCACTAGAGCAGAATTTCTCCACGCTGGTGCTGTTGACAATGGGCCTGGCTCATTCTGTGATGTGGAAGCTGTCTTGTGCACTGCAGCATGCTCAGCAGCGTGCTTTGGCCTCCACCCACTAGATGGCAGTAGCCTACTCCTGAGCTGGAACGACCAAAAACATCTGAAATTCAAATGTCCCCTGGGAGGCAAAAGTCATACCACCTGAAATCGCTGACCTGGAGCACTGGGTAAGTTCTCAGTAAATATCCGTAGCATGAGCAACTAAGCTTGGCTTGGTCATGAGTGAACTACAAGACCGTTAGCTTCACATCTCTGGGTCTTAGGTTGCAGGTGCATAAAATGGCAAATGTAGCCTTGTCCTGGACACTTTAGAGCGGGACAATGACATCCAAGTCTTTGTGAATGGCTAAGTCCCAAGCATAAGGAGAGGACATTATAATAGTCATTATTAACAGTGTTCATAACCATCAGACTTTCATTTTTCTTTCTCAGACCCATGGCTGTGTATTCCTCTGAGATGCAGCCTCTCCACTACACAGAGATGGCTGTGGGACCCTACAGGAATGGAAAGCCCATTAACCTCAAGGAGTGGATTTCCAGGCAGCGCTTGGCAGACGTCCCCAAATCAGTTCATTAGGACAGCAATGCCAGCTCATACTCTGGCCCAGTGTGAAGGCCCTATTAGGAGGCAGGATATTTGCCGCAAAATTTTTCTTAATAAACAAACTCCCCAGGTATTGGCACAGGTTATAAATGTTAAGAAAACACCACCGGCACTTTAATCTCCTGAAGATCACTTAGTGCTTCCACAAAGATCTTAATAAAGAACCACAGGGCTCCCTCTGCTATAATCGTTCCTAATTCAATGAATAGCTCTGAGCAACCCAAGACTAATCCTGGTGAAATTGGATTTTGATATCGACCAATCCAGGGATGACTGGGGAAAAATGCATAGTCTTGTAGAAATGTGTGCCTCTCAGATTCTGTCCCCAGCCCATGGCTTCCTCTCTCTGAGCCTGTGTAGATATTACTGAGTCCACCTGTGTGGCATCTTCTGGTGATGACCAGTTAACTAGAAGTAGAAGCACAGGGCAGGGGTATTTATAGCTAGGTATCCCTGAGCTAAAACCCTAGTTTCATCACTTCCTAGTTCAGCTGCTTACATCTGTCTGAGCCTCAAATTTCTCATCTGCAAGCTAGGATAAAAGACTTCCATCACAGGGGTGTCTGTAGGCCCCAGGGGGAGGTGGCAACCTTTATTCATCCAGGAAGGAATGAGTAACATGTGGTAGACCCATGCTCGGGGGACATACTATGAAGTTATCTGTAGAAATCAGTATACAGAGAGAAATTAGAAACATCATTCTATGTGAATTAATTAGAAACAGAAAACCAAACACCATAAGTTCTCACTTATATGCAGGAGCTAAATGGCCACAAAGATGGAAACAATATGATACAGAGACCCGCTAATGTCCATCCATAGTGCCACAGTCCCGCATGGCAAGGGTTCAAGTGTGCACATTCCTGAGCACATTACTGAGGGTTCCCTTGTCTTCTATGCTCTCCCAGTAAGTAGCTTCAGGGGATTCTTGACTTCCCTGCAGACTATGCCCAAAGATGTAAATCCCTATTTATTCCCTTTCTTAATAGTTATATATTTGAATAATATAGTATCAATGTAATCGTAAGTCTTATGATTTGTATAACTTTTGCAATGCATGATGTCTTAGGCCTTGTAAACTTCCTTTACTCTGTGACTATCTAAATGTAAAATGCAGCTGCAACTTAAGTTCTATACAGTGCTCTACTGGTCACATGGCTAATGTATGGGTACTGACAACTCTGGACTATAAAAGTGGACTGCCAGGCCTGAAGGGGGGGCAGAACCATTTCAGAAAGACCTTGAGTCCAGCTCTGCTCCCTGGATTCAAATTCAGAAATAAACTTCTTTCTATCAGTTTCCCGGCCCTTTGATTTATTGGTATCAAGGGAGAGCAGCTGAGCGTTACTTGGACCATAACAAATAGACAATTGGGACCCTAAAAAGAGGGGGGACGGAGAAAGGGGATAGGGTTCAGAAATGCCCTATTGGGTGTGATGTTCACTATCTGGAGAATGGGCCCTCTGAAATCCAGTCCTCATCACTACACAACATGTCCATGTAACAAACAAGTATTTGCACCCCCGATTTTAAAATAAAACACAGTCATATTTAAAAAAAAAAATAAAAGGCAGAAATTGTTTAAAAAATAAAAATAAATTTCAAAGCCCAGTCCTGAGGTGAGGGGAGGGACAGCAATTCAAAATAAAATAAGAACTGTACCAAATTGAATTTGATGGAAATTAAAAATACATGTATTCATAACAGCACTAGATGTAGCTGGTCCTATGCTGATCAAGCACATCAGATCAGCGCTGTTCATAAAATAAAATGTGAGTGATATGCATAATTTCAGAATTTCTAGAAGTCACATTTTTTAAAAAGAGTATAAAGGAATGTAAAATTAATTTTAAGAATACATTTATTTCAACCCAATTTTTAAAAAATATTAATTCAACATGCCCATCGATGTAAAAGATATTTTATATTCATTTCTTTTTTGAACTAAGTCTTTGAAATCTTGTGTTTATTTTACACTTAACGGCTTATCTCCGTCTGGGCACTGAATTTTCATTGGAAATTCTTGATCTGCATTTAGGCCTTGAAAAATTGACAGTGAAAGGTTTCCCAAACATACTTCAAAGGTTTCTAATAACTGAGTTAAGAATCAGTGCTTACATTTAAATTAAAGTTGAATCAAATTAAACATTCAGTTCCTGGGTCACATTCACCATATTTCAAGTGCTCAGGAGACACCTGTGGCTGTTGGCTGTCTGCTGTGGGCAACATAATGTCCTTTTAAGATGCTAACACTTCGGTGGCTCAGCCTGTAATCCCGCGCCTTTGGGAAGCTGAGGTGAATGGATTGCCTGAGCCCGTGGGTTCGAGACCCGCCTGGGCAACTTGGCGAGACCTCATCTCCAATAAATCAAAATGAGCCGTGTAGTTCCAGCTACTTGGAAGGCTGAGGCGGAAGGATAGCCAGAGCCCAGCAGGTCGAGGCTGCGGTGGCCGAGAGCGGCCACTGCACTCCAGTCTGGGCGACAGAGTGAGAATCCAACTCAAAAAAAAATCCCCAAAAAACAACAACCAAAAAATGCTAATGCTCTAATCCCTGGAACCATGAATAGTTACTTTACAAGACAAAAGAGTATTAAGGTTGCAGGTAGAATGAAGGTTGCCAATCACCTGATCATAAAATAAAGAGATAATTCTGAATGACCTGTGTGGGCTCAGTATCATCACAAGGATCCCAAAAAGGGGAAGAGAAAAACACTCAGTGCCAAAGTGATGTGACTTGAAAAAAACTCAACCTGAATTACTGGTTTGGAAGGGAGCCATGAACCAAAGAAAGAGGGTGGACTCTAGGCGCCAGGAAAGGCAAAGGGACAGATCCTATCAAGAGCCTATGGAAAGAAATGTCATCCTGCTGGCTAAAATCCTTTTTAGCCTGGTGATGTCCACGTCAGACTTCTGACCTCCAGAACCATAACATGATATATATTTGTGCTGCTGGAGTCACTGCTTGTGGTCAGTTGTTATGATAGCAGCAGAAAACTATTGCGCTGCCTCATCAGAAAACACAGGTCAGAACATTTTCCTCCTTGTAGAAAGTTCTATTGGACAGTGCTGCTCTAGAGCCAGAGCGTGCTGGGGCATGAGGGTGAAGAATGGGTTTCAAAGGGAGGAAAGTAGGGACAAAGAGACATCCTTCTCTGGGACAATGACAATCTGTGTCCTATGAAATAAAGAATATGATTAAGTAGACTTTTCTTATCTAAGTTTCAAATAAAAAGTTTTTAAACATGAAACACATTGGGGATATTCATACCTTCCTTAGGCAGTATTGTAAAAACTGAAGATAACATCCATGAGGATGTGTCTCTCAGAGAGTCGGTTCGACTAGCAGCTGTCAGCTGTGACTTTTGTTGCTATTATTGTTATTTGGTGATATTTGTAGATACGTGTTTCTTAATACATGTCTTTTCATCTATTTCTGGATTCATTAACACACTTAAGGTTTTATGTAAGCTGTGGACTCACTGGCGGGGGCTGGGGAGCATACAATCGTAGAAAGTTCACCAGCTCCCTGGAGGATCCATAGACACTGTGAATGTGGATAAGGACCACTGTGGAAGGCTATTTATTTATCCCCTACCCTGAGTTGAGACAAAAAATTCTGGCTATCACTGATGATGAATGTCACTATCTACTGGTAGCTTATAGCCAAAGTGGGAAACCGGCTAAAAGGTCTGGGAAAGAGGACTGGAAAGAAAACCGTGCTGAGATCTTATAATAAGCTGAGTATCTTGCTAGGTGTTTTTCATGCCTTATCCTACTGAGTCACCATAACAACTTGGAAAACTGAGGCTCAGAGATATTGTGCGATTGTCCAAAGTTCCAAAGCTAGGACAAGGCAGGATTCAACTAGGATGTCTAACTCCATACCCTGGTCTCTTTCTGCCCTCAATGGCCTCTCAAGATCAAGGTGAAGAAGTTCTGGAAAGTCTAAGGATAGCCCTGCAGGGCAATTGCAAAGTACTTGTAAAGAGTAAAGATTCAGGGAAGCTCTAACTGCCTATGTTGTAGGTCTGAGCTGGAACCAGAGTGAAGAGCTCTGTGAACAAAGCCCTAGCACCTCCAACCAACCAAAAAGGAAACAAAAGCAGCCTGCATCAGATGCATCCTTTGAGCTACCAGAGCCCTGCATTGGCCTCTGGTAAGCCCTTAGTAACCACTGTTTCTTACCGTTGTTAATTTTTTGTTTACTTACTTCTCTGTCCTTCGACGATATGAATATCCCACAAATAAATACTATGTCAAATGCATGTTTTGAAGCCCTTTACCATGGCACATGGTAGGCACTCAGCAAATCTTTATTGAATTATTCCGGGAAACATCTCAGGGCTCAGCTGCTTCTTTTTCTAAGTGCATCCCTAGTTCTGCCATCAAGGTATGGAAGCCCAACACCCAAGACAGGACATGAACACAGCATGATTTTCCCCACAGTCAGTCTATTGAATATTCAGCATCTTCCTTTTCCTACAGGTTTCCTTCCTTCCATGCACAAAACTCTTCACTGTGATAAATAAAAAGTGTACTTTGAATAGCCAGCTGCTTCTCCCTCCTCCACCAATCAAGTTATTTCTCAGAGAGAAAAGCTTGTGAGTGTCTTCAAGGCATTATTTGATTAAGTTGACAATATTATGTGAGAGATGGTTGAGTACCCACTGCGATGTACTTTGGACCAAATTGATTTGTGTAACGAACACTTTCTCTGTCTCTTCTTGCAGCCTGAATAGCGGTCTTGATTTAGCCAGTAATGCTGGGCGCCGAGTGAATTTACAGGGTCCACGGTCCCTCTCTCTCAATCTGCAGAGAATGCAGGGCAGAGTACAGGCTAGCATAATTCAATACATTGTACTATAAGCTCAGAAAATAATATCACAGAGCTCTGCAATATACCTATTTGATTTGATTTGTAAACCTGATAAAAAAGCAATCGAGAAAAGTTCAGGGGGAAAATATATATGTTCTAAGCAAAAATGTAACTATGTTGAATGTGTACAAAGAACCAAAGAATGGGGTGGGGGGGAAGAAAAATCATGCATACTAAATCAACTTCATACCCTGCATTAGACAATATTGCACATTCTCCATTTAAAACGAAGCAAGATTGTGAAAAGTTATTTTCCATTAAAAATAATAATAACGGTAAGCCCAGGGAATGTGAATTAAACCCCACATTTTGGGTTTTCTCACAATCCTACTTCAAAACGGGGCTCCTGCGGATTCTTCCAGCTTCCTGCTTTTTCATTTTAGCTCTGTCGGCAAACAAATAAGTTAATCACACAGCTTTGGATGTAGTTAATGCCTCATTCTGAGCTCAGCTGGGCTGACTCCACAGCCAGGTGACACAGATTTAAGAAATACATCACATTTCCCTCAACTCAAATAAATTCAAGGTTCTGCTCAAATGATGAAATTCCTCAGAAAGGAGAAGGGCTGGAGGACAGAGAAGGGCTGACTCCAAATGCCTTTGCTATTTTTATTCTCTGGAAAAATAAGATGAGCATACGAGGGACCAGGTGTTCACACATCGGTAAAGGAGACAGGCTGTCTAGGTGTCTGTATTAGTCTCCTCGGGCTGCTATAACAAAATGCCACAGACTGGGAGGCTTCAACAACAGACATTTGTTTCTCACAGTTCCGGAGCTGAATGTGCAAGATCAAGGCATCAGCCGATTCGGTTCCTGGAGGGTTCTCTTCCTGGCTTGCAGATGGATGCCTTCTCACTGTGTCCTCACATGGTGGAGAAAGAGCATCTGTGATATGTTTTTTCCCTCATTCAAGGATACTGATCTCCTCATTGGGGTTCTACTCCTACGACAGTATCTAAACCTAATTACGTCCCAAAGTCCCCATTTCCAAATACCATCACATCGGGGGTTAGGGTTCCCACATATGAATTGGGATTGGAGGGCACAATTTAACTCACAGCAATTTAAGCACAGCTCACAAACACCTGTAAATCAAAAAGCATGTTTGTCCTGGGGAGGGTCAGGGGTTTCACTGGGCCTGAAACCAAGTGCTCACTTATCCAATCATTCAAAATATATTTATTGAGCACCTACTACAATCAGGACCTAGGCTAGAACGGTTAGGGTTAGATGTTGGTGCCTGTCTATCATAAAACAGAATTACAAAACTATAGAAAGTATTCTTTCTCCACCTCTGCATGTTCCAAACCTTTGACTTTTATTTCCAGAACTAAGTAGTTAAAAATATAAGAACAACAACAATGATAAACATTTATAGACTTTTAAACAAAATTATCTGGATTTGACTTCAAGTTCCACTAACTCCTATCTGTCTGACCTTTAGCAAGTTACTTAACCTCTCTGGGTCTCATTTATTTCTAGAAAACAGGAAGACTATTAGCATCTACTCCAAATGAGTCAATACCTGTGAGTTCTTAGGATGGTTCTTGTCCCACGATTATTATAATGATCAGCATCCAGAACAGTGGCTGATTGATACCTGGTTGCCATTTAACAAACACTGGAGGAATGATAAGCACTCTGTTAAACTCTCTGCATACACTATATTTCATTGCATCACCCGATGCCTCAGACAAGAAGATTCTATTACTGAGACTCAAAAGGGCTAAGAGCTTCTTTGGGAAGTTCAGTCAATATATGGAGGCAGTGTGGCAAAATGGTTTACAGCTCTGCATTGCAGTCTCCTGGGTCAAGTCCTTAATGGCATCCCAAGACAATGCAACAGCCTTTTGGGCACATGGTTATTAAAACTCAGGACACCCCATTTCCAAGTAAGGGACCCCATGTTCTGGGGTGGAGGGGGAAAAAAAACCAATTTATGACAGTGTTTTGTTGTTTGTTTGTTTTTGTTTTTGCAAAGGGACATAATTTTATTTTTTACTTATTTTATTTTTTACTTTTTAAAATTTTTATTATGAAGATGTGGGGTACAATTCAGGGTTGGGTATACAAACATTGATCATGCGGGTACCCCTGTTAATGAGGTATGCCCCTCCCTTCCCTCAAATGCCAATCCCACCCCCCCCACCGACAGTTTCCCATTACTGCCAATTGCTTTCTTATAGCATTATAATTGTTCAAGGTCCTCTTATGAGTGAGAACATATGGAACTCTGTTCTTTGTTTCTGTGATAAATCACTGAGTATAATCAACTCCAAATCCATCCAGGTTGCTGCAAAGTCCATATATTTGTCATTCTTTATGGCTGCATAATATTCCATTATATATATGTACCACATTTTTTTTATCAGTCCAACTTTGATGGGCAACATGGTTGGTTCCATATTTTCCAGCAAAAGACTTGAATAGACACTTCTCAAAAGATGATATACGAGCAGCCAACAGACACATGAAAAAGTGCTCAGCCTCACTCATCATCAGAGAAATGCAAATCAAAACTACATTGAGACACCACCTAACCCCAGACAGAATGGCCATCATTAATACAACAAACAACAACAGATGCTGGCAAAGATGTGGAGAAAAAGGAATGCTTCTACACTGCTGGTGGGAATACAAACTTGTACAACCTCTCTGGAAAACAGTCTGGAGATTTCTGAAAGAACTAGAAATTGACCTTCCACATGTACAAGTAATTCCCCTCTTGGGAATATACCAGGGCAGTCTGTTTTAAAGCTTCCAAAGTCATGAGAAGAGAGTCAGACTCTCTTCCTACCGCTACAGATTGGTCAGGGGGCAGAGATTGTTTCCTGCCTCTTTGCTCCCTCTAGCAGTTTGTAGGATCAGAGGTATAAGATTTACCTCTAGGTCCCTCCTCCTCATCCTGGGTCTACTTTCTCATAGGACTTGGGGGCTGAGAGAAGGGAACCGAGAGGCAGAAGGTATCTAATGAAATCAGTGGTGAGAAGTGTGTCTCTGCCTTCTCTGATTCTGCTGGGGCTCTGGTGGCTTCTGGGGATGTGGTGAGGGCTGTGGAATCAGCACGCTTGGGTTACTTGGGGCAGTGATCAGGCATTTCCTCTTATCCTCCATGGTTGCCTAGGGTCTGAGTCTTCAAGGTTGCTGCCAATGGTCAATGCTTCTAGCTCTTTTTTCCTATTTTATTTTGTTGAGTCAGGGTCTCACTCTGTTGCCCAGGCTGCAGTGCAGTAGCACAATCATGGCTCACTGCAGCCTCAACCTTCTGGGCTCAAGCAAACCTCCTACATCAGCCTCTTAGGTAGCTGGAACTACAGGCACGCACCACCACACACTGCAAATGATGTTTTAAAATTTTTTTGTAAAGATGAGGTCTCACTATGTTGGTCTCAAATTCCTGGGCTCAAGTGATCCTCCTGTCTTGGCTTCCCAGAGAACTGGGATTACAGGCATGAACCACCTTGCCCAATTAGCTCTTTTTTTAAACGGGGGTCCTCTCCCTAACCACTGGGCTACCTGGACAGCCTTAGCACTCCTGCCTTCTTCTCTAACTTCAGGCTCTTTCAAGAGCCAGAGGAACTACAGGGAACAGGTGGCAGGTGCCCTCATGTATTCTCCACAACAGTTCTTTCCCAGCCTGCTGCTTCAGACGATGCCAGCAGGCCTCCACCTTTTTAAGTCCCCAGATAAGAAGCAGGCACACGGCTCGTTGTCACGATATCCAGCACGCAACTACTTCCAGGAACGTGTCAAGTTGTCCCAAGGACCGCCACTGTCTTCTGTGTCAAGGGCATCTTGAAGATGAGCCTTCCTGTTCTCTAGCTCAGCAGTCTTCCAGCCTGAATGAGCCTCCTCTCTTGGCTGACAGCTTGGCCCTCTCCAGGAATGACTCTCCTGCTGATTTTTCCCTCACTCCACCTTAACCTCCTGGTTGTCTTTAATTCCTCGTCCCACTCGGAAATCAAGGCCAACCTAAAAATCACTGTAACCAAAAAGTTGATCTTTTGTACTAAAAACTCAGTCCCACTCCTAGCTCATATTATCTCCCCAGCATATTATGCAAGACTTAAATGAACCAAATGGCAATTCTAGACGTTATGCTAATTTTTCAGGACTAAGAAAACTGCTAAAAGCACTGTTCAGTTATAGAAAATGGGTGATGAATTTAAGATGGAGCTGAAACTGCCAGGGGAGGAGGAAGCACACCTCATCAACAAGGGTACCTGAATAATGAACATTTGTATACCTAATCCTGAATTGTATCCCACATTTAAAATTAAAATTTTTTTAAAAAAGATGGTGCTAATCTCAGTGAACACCCCTGGATTTTTCTTACTATTTACATCTTTCTTTGTATAAATGCTTCAAACAAAGAGACAGGCACTCCAAGGGTTTTCTCTAGGACTGCTGCAGTTTTTCCAGTATGCACTGAGACATGTACGTATCATTCTTTGTGAACACTGATAAGTCTATGAACAAACATTTGACAGTCAAAGAATCCTGTCACATAAAGTGCACACTTTCTGCAAGCTGACACTATTCAGGTTATTTCTGTGTTCCAAATCCTGTTTGTCAGTAGGCTAATTTCTCTTGCACTGACAGGCAGGGAGGGGAGTAAGAACATGTTAAGAAATGGAAATACTAAGAAACATACTCTGAAAATAGACATGCCTGCACCTCCTTTCAAGTTTGTTCTTTGCCTAGACAAGGACAGCACACTTTTTCTTAAAATGCCATAGAGTGAATAGGTTAACATTGTGGGTCATGTTGCACAGGGTAATATACAAACAAATGAACAATGAATGGGGCTGCGTTTCAATAAAACTTTATTTATAAAAACAGACATTAGGTTGGTTTGGGTCTGTGCTCCATAGTGTTCCATACTGGCTTATAGAGGAACAAATATGGCATGTCTACACTATTTTACTCAGCCACTATTTAAAGAGCTCCTGCTTACATAAAGAACATTTGCTACATGTGAGAATAAAGAATGAAGAAGACATAATCTGAGCCCTTGGGGAGATCCCAGTTTTGTGGGGGAGAAAAATAATAAACCATTCAATTACAAGACAATGGACGAGTTCTCTGATTGAAGGATCTTTGGATACATAGTTCACCCAGAGAGAAATATGGAAAATTTTTTTAAGAAAGTGCTACTCAACTAGAAACTCAGCAGTCATATATTAGCAGAGTTCACAAGCAAACTTTCTGGTGTTCTAAAAGTCCAACTCTTAAAGTGAAAAAAGAAAAGAAAAGAAAAATTCATTAGTCATGGGGTCATCTCTCATCCAGTTATGTTCTAATGAGAAGAGGGTGAGACATCAAGCGATAATATTTGGGCAGATGTGATGCTGTGTGACCCTAAGCAAGTCACTCACCCTCTCTGAGTCTCCATTTTTACATTTTAGAAAAGGAATGACAACACCTGCCCCATCTCAAGTCATAGAGAAACAAAGTGATTTGGCTATTTCAAAGTGTTGTACATCTGCAGTCACCTATTTTCATTTGGAGTGGGGAGTACGCTACATAAAAAGCAAGATTTAATCACACAGCAGAATGACAATACAAAAATGTGACAACTGCAGGACTTTTCGTCATTGAGGGTCCTTTAATTTAGGAGACCTGAACTCAAGCCCAACTTCTGTCCATTTCTCACTGTCATGTTTCTGGGATGAAATTTTCTGCACCCGAATAACTAAAGACACTAAACTTAGTGGACTTGCAGGTAGCTATCATGTCTAAAACTTCATGGCTCAGAGACTTAGAGAACAGAGGGTTCTTGGACACCTTTAGCAAGATGCAGGTTTGGCAGCCTCAAAAGGAAGACAGTTTTTTTCTGGTTGGAGATGCAGAGAGATTTACATTGGTCTGTCTCCAGGTATAACCCTGTCTACTTTTCCATTCACCTGGGGAAGCATGCTGAAAATGCAGATGTCCGGGCCCCATCTCAGGATGACGCATTCATAATATTATGGACTCAAGTAAAATCTTTTTAAGTAATCCTCACGAACGACTGGTGTGCTCCAACATTTTAACAGCCAGGTCTTATATCCTAGGAAGGCGGGACTGTGAGTTTATGTGCTTGGGTGAGAAACAGCTAAGACTGGTCCCTCTAATTCCCAGCTCTTTGACCTTGGCCACGTGGCTTCACCTCTCCACACCTTACTTCCCTCAGCTTTGAAATGGGGATTTGTGAATTCATTCATTCAGAGAATATTGATGGACCACCTTCAACATGCCTGGAGAAGAACTAAAGACTGAGGGCGTGGGTTAAAATCATAAGGCACGCAGAGTGCTTACCATAGCTTCTGGCATCATGTGAGCATGCAGTAAACATTAGCTATAGAAATCCATTTTTTAACTACCTTCCACATCCACCTTCGAAAGCAAAATCACTGTTTAGAGGACAGATCCAAGCTGGGTTTGCACACAGGTCTTGGACTCCTCATCATTTGCAAGGAGCACTTTCTCCCTGAATTAAAACCTCTACCTAGAAAAAAGACTTATATTTGTAAGGCAGATGGGGCTGGGGTTGGAGGCAAGTGACAATTCAAATGGTCCCTCTGGCTGAAGTCAAGCAAGACTTCCTTACGGACCTCAGATGTGCCCTAGTTTCTATGAGGATGTATAAAATGGAGAGAGAGAAAGAGAGAAAGACACAGAGAGAAAGAGCAAGACACAGAGAAAGAGATGTATAATGGATATAACATAATACAATCACCAAGTTGAATTCCACAGCAGATAGAACATTCTGATGGGAAGCTCACCGCTGACTCTGATTATTTGATGCTTTCGATCTTTTATATTGAATTTGAGATTACAAACCTACTTTTCCATGCAGCCCTGCCCTGCAGCTTTCCCCGACATTTTGTTATCTTTGCCTAAGACTTTCAGGAAAGGCCTCTGAACCTTCCTCCTATACACACTGCAAGGGAAATAGGATTACCACCTCCTTTAGCAGAAAGCAACCCCTCTTCATGGAAGGGTAAAATAAAACTGTGAAATATTTTTATTCAATTTAAAAAGAGAAAAAAATACCTTTAAGAAGAGTCACAGTGGAGTTCATTTAGCATAAATGCCCACGAGCATTTGCTGGGAATATGAATCTCATCTACATTTCTCAGATGCATACCACATATATTATATGGTATTTGCATACGCGTACTTCACAAATGCTCCTATAAAGGCTTACAGCACTGGTTCAGTACTTTGAGTGTGAACCAGGAGTGTGCGCCAGAATCATCCAGATGTTTTTAGAAATGCACATTCCACCCACCAAGCGTGGTGGCTCACACCTGCAATACCAGTACTTCAGGAGGCCAAGGTGGGAAGATTGCTTGAGGCCAGGAGTTTGAGACCACCCTGTGCAACATAGTGAGACCTCGTCTCTATCAAAAAATCAGAAAATTAGCCAGGCATGGTGGCACATGCCTGTAGTCCCAGCTACTAAGGAGGCTGAAGTAGAAGGATCGCCTGAGCCCAGGAGGTTGAGGCTACAGTGAGCTGTAATGGTGCCACTGTACTCCAGCCTGGACAACAAAGTGAGACCCTGACTCAAATAAGAAAGAAAGAAAGAAATGCACATTTGAGGAGTTCCAGTTTTTTAGTGCTGATTTTTGTCAGTCTGGAGTAGCTGGTGGAGTGCCAGACCTTGTTCATACTGATTGGCAAGAGTCAACCTTTAACTCTTGTTAAACATAATCATTAATACAAATTAAATGACATCAGCCCACAATTAAATATAGAAAAAGGTAATACATATTCAAAACATCACTTCCTAATTATTATTATTGTTTTCAGAGATGGAGTTTAGCTATGTGGTCCAGGCTAGCCTCCAATGCCTGACTTCAAGTAATCCTCCTGCCTTGGCCTCCCAAAGTTCTAGAATTACAAGTGTGAGCCACCATGCCCAGCCTTTCTAATTATTTCACCACCTTTTACTATCATCTACGCTCTTGAAGTTTTTTTTTTTCCTGTTTATTATCCCTGTATAGTGAAAATACCATATAATGGTGTTCATCTGCACATTTCTCCTAACTCTGTATTCAGTGACGAGGCTTTAGCATCTTGCAAAATGGCCATGGTGGGAGTATTTATAGTAAGGAAATGGGAAAATGCTTCAAGTCAGACTCAGGAGCCCTCTCCTCTCTACCCTGCAACCCCCTCCCCAAGCTGGTTGTTAAACATTTACCGACACATCACTGGGAGGAGTAAGCAACATGGATTTGTCACAAGCATAGCAGGCAATCCGAATAAAAGCGGTTGTTGGGCCACAGTTTAAGAAAATGCTGACAAAGGTTTAGAAAAAGCCAGACATTGGTGAAGTCGTATTCTGGTCCTTTTGCCAGTGGCTTTAAAATCTTCCTTGGCAACAAGAAAGTGCCAAATATCAATGAAAATCTTGACTATCATGAAAAACATCAGGGTTTGAGATCTGGCCCCATGATTCCTGTGTGACATTAGGCGTATGACAACCTCCATGAAGCCTCAATTACTTCATCTTTAAAATGGGCTTTTAAGGCTCACTTTGCAGATTCACAGTAAAAAGGTAAAGTAAAATAATATTAGAAAGAATGCAGCATTGAACCTAGCTCCAAACAATTGTTCAATAATTGATACAATAGGTGTTTGATAATAACTGTGATGATGATGAAGTTGTTGTGACCAGAGGCATCTGGGATAAATCATTGGAAATCATGGAGACAGTTGATGGATCCTCAATAGGCTTTGTAATTTGAAACTAAGAAGTTTTCGGAAGAAAGCAACAACCTTAATATCTAGTCCATTTAAACAATTATATTCAAACAATAACAGCAGGGTATATCCCTGTACAGTGATCATATTACTTATCCTCATGATGCCTCTATGTAGTTGGTGATAAAATTATGCCCATTTTATAGACGAGGAAACAGAAGCTCAGAAGAGGCCCATATAGCTAGTAAATATGAGAGTGGGTCCTGGAACTAAAGTCTTGGACGTGTAAGCCAGTGCCTACCCCCTGGTGTCATGCAACCTTCTTGGGAATAAAACTTGATGTCCATAAGGGATTATTGAAGCTGAAAACAAAAAGAGACCCATGAAGGGGAAATTAACGGTATACAACTTCCCAGTGGATTACTTATTTAAAGAACTCAATATTCCAGAGCCCCCTTGAACACTGAGGAAAAGTGCTCCATTCATCTTTCTTGAATGGTATCCTCATCTAAGAAAGAAGTCTTAGTTATACAAAAAACTGACTTGATCGGTTCTACTATTTCTATTTCTCATGTGCCATGGCTTTAATGAAAGGGGGAAAGTCAGCAATCTTGGCAGACAATGTGGTATAAAAGAAACAGAACTAATATAGCATCCTGGCATTCAGATTTGAATTGTGGCTCTCAGATTTGACGAAGAGCTATGTGACCTTGAGTAACACTTAACAGTTTTCAGGGCCTTATATATGGTGATAATAATACTTAAATTTTAAGGCCGGACACAATGGCTCATGCCTGTAACTCCAGTACTCTGGGACACTGAGGCAGGAGGACTGCTTGAGGCCAGGAGTTTGAGACCAACCTGGGCAGCATAGCAAGGCCTCATCTCTACAAATAATAACAACAACAATAATAATAATGATAATAAAGTATCTGGGCATAGTGGTGTGCACCTGTGAGTTCATTTGAGCTAGGGAGTTCAAGGTTGCAGTGAACTATGACTGTGCCTACTGCACTTTAGTCTGGGTGATAGAACAAGAACATGACTCAAAAAATAAAAATTTAAAAAAAACACCTTACATTTTAGGCCATTGTAAGGATTCCACAAAATGTAGAGGATTTTTTTTTTTTGAGTTGGAGTCTCACTCTGTTACCCAGACTAGAGTGCAGTGGCACACTCCCAGCCACCACAGCCTCAACCTGCTGGGCTCCGGCGATCCTTCCACCTCAGCCTTCCAAGTAGCTGGAACTACAGGCGTGCGCTACCACACCAGGCTAATTTTTTGATTTATTGTAGAGATGAGGTCTTGCCAAGTTGCCCAGGCGGGTCTCGAACTCACAGGCTCAGGCAATCCACTCCCTTCTGTCTCCCAAAGTGCGGGATTACAGGCTGAGCCACCGAGCCCAGCTATGTAGAGGATTTAAAGTGCTTAGTGCAATGTCCTTGTTATCAAAGATTCAGCTAATGTCACTTTCTTCTTTTAGTTTAGAATTTAATATTTAGATTCAACAAATATTCCTCAAGCACTAAGTATGTGCAAGTTATACTTGTAGATGCCGGTGATGCTTAGTGGGTAAAAATCCCTCCTCTTAAGGACTTAAGTTGTAGTTGGGGAGAGGGAAGACTAGTCATAGTATAATAAATAAGAACACTGCAGAGTATGCTAGAAGGGGAAGCCCTATGAGACAAAACAGCGGACAGGATTAAAGGATCTTGGGGTGTTGGGCTGGGTTTGAAATTTCCAATGGATGATTTTTAAGAAGGTGACATTTGAATCAAAATTTGACAAAGGAGATTGAACTGTGGGGAGCTCTCAGACAATAATGGTCCGGTCACAGAGACAATGAGTGCAAAGGTACTGGGGTGGGAAAGTGACAAGCAAGGGCTGATACAGAGTGTTCAAAGGAAAGAGAATAGGAGACAACGTCAGAGCCACAATGAGGCAGTAGGAACAGGGCACACAGGTCTTTGTAGGCCGCTGTAGGAACTATGCCTTAAAAAACAAAAAAAAACCTTTTTAAACTTTTGGAGTAATTTTAGATGTACAGAAGAGTTGCAAAGATAGTACAGAAAGCTCTCACATCCCCTCCACCCAGCTCTCCTGACACTAATATCTTACCTAACCATATGTATTGATCAAAATGAGGAAGTGAACGCTGGTGGGTGACGTTAACTTAACTACAAGATTTTGTACAAATTTCCCCAGCTTTCCCATTAATGTCCATTTTCTATTCAATTAAGAATATCAAGCTGCATGTTATAGGATTTTGGCTTTTACTCTGACAGAAAGGGGGGAGTCACTGGGGGGCTTTTCACAAAGGGAAGAGATGAAATGACATGTTTCAGCAAGATTTCTAGATGTTTTCTTTCTCTACTCAAAAGTGAGTTGAGTGCAGGTGGGTGCAAAGATGACTTGAATTGTAATTTAATAGGTTTCTACTAAGACCCCATTTACACTACCCTCTAGAATAGCAAATGTCCTTCTTCTGAATTGTACCAAAAGAAATGGCCAAAAACAATTATCAGGTATTTTGTAAATACACAGTGCTATGCAAATGCTAAATAATCAACCTAATATTCATTTTCTTAGTGTTCTACTTGGCTTTTATTACTGTAAATGCTAATTGTCCCAATGCCTCGGATTGATGCTGTTCATTTCTCCCTAATAACCAAGTGTTTTAACTTCTATTTTCTTAATTGTCTGAACTAATAAACTTGCTTGGTTAGAATATGGGGGTAGTGTGGCCAAAATTACAGGTTTGATGTCATGCCTTTTGCTTTGTACAAGAAAAGAAAGCAAGATAAAGAGTGCTCAGCACCCACAATTTTTTTTTTCCTCCAAGTTGGAGATAGTCAAGTTACAGGCATTGGTGCCTTTTTTTGTTAAGTAGAGGTTAAGGTTAAAGGTGACTGAATTACTAATCTGAATTCGTTGAAGTTCCAAGTCAGCTGTTCATCTTTAGAACTGCAATGCAGTGAAACTGAAATCTAAAGAGGCTGAATCTGTTTACTCCAACTACAGGATTAAGAGACTGAGATTTACCATTGATTGTATTTGTTTGGCTCTTATTCTCAACCACATGCTGTGCAACCTTAAGTGTGTCAGCTAACTTCTCTGTGCTTTGGTTGCTCTCCTTTTACGTAAGAAGAGTACATAAAACCTAGGATTGCTGTAAGGATAAAAAGATGCATGGAGAACATCTAGTACAGTATTTGGAAGGCTGTAGTTGATAATTAACTGTTGCTGGGATGGCTACAGATTTCTGTGAGTTTCGCTTGCAGTTGTTCCTGCTTCTCCCAACTGTCTCCTAGACTAGACCATGTGAAATTGAAACTATCTGTCAATTTTCCCATCTACCCAACTAAACTCCAGGCTCTGAGAAAACAGATCTGGGTCTCCTTCTATTCTTTTTTTTTTTTTTTTTAAATCAGGGTCTCACTCTGTCACCCAGGCTGTAGTGGCATGATTATGGCTCACTACAGCCTCCAACTCCTGGGGTCAAGTAATCCTCCCACCGCAGCCTCCCGAGTAGCTGCGATTATAGGCGTGTGCCACCACACCCAGCAAATTTTTCTTTAATTTTAAAATGTGGGGTACAATTTAGGATTAGGTATATAAGTGGTCATTGTACAGGTAAAGTTTGGGCCTCCCTTTGGTCTCCACATTGCCTGGTTTAAAAATATTTTTTTGTAGAGAGGAGGTCTCACTATATTGCTCAGACTGCTTGAGTCTATTCCTAGACTCAAGTGATTGATTCTCCCACCTCAACATTCCCACAAAGTGCTGAGATTACAGGCATGAGCCACCATGCCTGGACTCTTCTATTCTTTAATCTCAATGAACAGAGCTTGGCATACACTAGTGGTTTTTGAGCAAGCTGAGCTCTTCAAAAGACCACCAGGCTGACAGCCTACACACAGCTGAGGCTGGACATTACTTTCTACTAGAAATCTTGTCTCTTCTTAGATCCAGAACCAGTCTCCTTGGCTCATGAATTCATCCAGATGGGGTTGTGATTGCCCAAATATGTGGACTTAGCCAGTCAACTTCATGCTAGTAAGACCTCCCTTACAGCTGGGGGTTATGACAGAGCTTCATCTTGGTGGTAACACTAAGCGGTACCTTCTGAAACAATTGGTGCTTCCTTACCTGCACTGGCCACTTGGAAATTGTCATTTGAATTGCAAATTTTGCTATATGTTTCCCCTTTCTCTTGTGAGCATACAGCAATATTCAGTAGCACCTCATAATCCTGTATGTCTGACACTAATTTTTTTTTTGTTTTTGAGTTGGAGTCTCACTCTGTTGCCCAGCCTGGAGTGCAGTGGCCGCTTCCGGCCACCGCAGCCTCGACCTGCTGGGCTCCGGCGATCCTTTGGCCTCAGCCTTCCAAGTAGCCGAATTACAGGCGCGCACTACCACGCCCGGCTGATTTTTTGATTTATTGTAGAGATGAGGTCTCGCCTGCCCAGGCGGATCTCGAACCTGCGGGCTCAGGCCATCCACTCACCTCAGCCTCCCGAATGGGCGGGATTACAGGCTGAGCCACTGAGCCTGGCTGAGACTAATTTTTAATTGTCATGGAAGATTCTAGGCTATCTATACTGCTCTTATAAAATTGTAGACACTGGACATTTTAAGAAAAAAAGAAGGAAAAAATGAGGTAAGGAAGGAAAAAAGAATGAAGAAATGAAGAAGGATAGGAAGGGAGCAAAGGAGGAGGGAGGATAAAAGGAAGAAGGAAGGAGAGAAGGGTGGGAGGAAGAGAGGGAGGATAAAGAGAAGGAAGGAGAGAGGGGAGGGATGGAGAGGGGAGGAACGGAAAGAGGGAGGAGGGAGGGAAGGAAGGAGCACACACCTTGTTGCTCCTGGAATATCTTATTTGCTTACTGAGAGGAAGCAGGGGAGATGTTTGAGAGTGGCAAGTCGGTCATGCAAAATATGCAAAACACGGGACAGGGCCTTGAAAATGCTTGAGACATAAACCTCGCAGGGTCGTGCACTATGGATTTCTTCTCTCTGCTGCTGCGGTGCATGTTAAGAATCGAGCTGAGGTTCAGTTCAGATTTTGCCATAAAAAGCATCATTATCAATTAACATTGATCCAGTGGTCACTTGGGCCATTCCATCAGGTTCAACTTTGCAGCTTCTCTGAAGACACCCTGGTGCTCAGGAGAATGTTTCCAGAAAAGTCTTCTGAAGTGGCGCCACCTTCCCATGCTGCAAGCCTTTATCTCGAGATGTCACATGGGCATCCTGTTTTTGTTTTTATTTTAAAATCTCCTCTAACTGTAAAAGGCAGGCATGGATTCTATGGATTATATAAGAAGCCATGGCCACTGATCAAAGTTCTTACAGACACCTGGGAACAAGTAGTAAAATTCCACTATAGGGGGAAAAAGGTATAGACTCAGAAAAGAGAAGACAGTCTAGAAACAAAATATAAGGATCAAAGCAGGATAATTGTAAGTACATAGTCTCTACTGTGCAGGTATGGAAACAAAAAAAGAAGAGGTGAAGAGAATGGGATAAAATGGCTGACACATGAGTGGAGCATAAACCTCATGGGATTATAAGGAAGGGTGAAACCCCTGCCCTGAAAAGCAGACAAGACGGAGGAGTGGAGGATGTGGACACAGGACTTTTGCCCATGCTGTTTGCTCTGCTAGAATATTCTTCCTATAGTTTGTCATATGACTGATGGGTTCTTCTTTATCTTCATGCATGACAGAAATGGCATTTCTTTACAGAAACTTTCCTGACCACATCATCCAATAGCATTTGGAAAAAACATTTTAAGACCTTGTCAATTTCTTTGGCATAAATATCTCACGTCAGGGCCTATTTTAAAGTCTGTGATTCTGCTGAACACAGACTTGAGTAGAAATGATCACAGTTGGCTCATGCCAGCCTGTTGAAACAGTTTCCCAAACCCCACTGACCTAGCCATAGTAACTCCTCCCCATTCCTCCAGGCACAGCATTCTGTTACCTCACCTTTTTTCACTTCTTTGTAACACTCCTCAGATTCTGAATCTAAGAGTTGATTTGCTTACTTATTGACTGTTTCCCTCAAACTATGTACACCCAGTAGCACAGAGCTCTTGCCTGGCTCAATCACTACTGTCTCCAAGTACCTAGTGGCTGCCACCCAACAGGTGCTTGCTACATACCCCTTATTTGGGTCTCTTGTCCCTTGCCCTGTGGCTTGGAAACCTGCTCCAGGCAGTGAGCTGGGGCCCCTGTAGGGTTCATCTTACTACATCCCTTCTCTCGGTGCTTCTTGTGGTCCAATGTCTGAAAACATTGTTGCTTAAATGGTGGCATGTTTTTTAGTCATTCAAGGCAGCGATGCAAACCAGTCCCTGTTACCCCATCATGAAGAAAAGCAGAAGTACCGTCAGTGGTTTTTGTTTGGAAGGAAATCCCATAAGTATTTCTGAGCCGGGGTGAAGAAGAATAGTCCTTGTGGTTTCTGAGAATTTAAAAATTCAAGACAGTGTCTGGAAACTCACTGTCAGTGCCCTCCAGTAAGTCCAGAGGCATGGCACATATTCTAGAAATTTCTAAGACTTCCTACTTCTATGAGGTTGGAATTAAAAATGGGAATCCTTTTTGAGCACTGTTTGTTAATATGAAAAGCATCATTTAATTAGGACTAATATAAGATGCCCTGTAGAGTGATAATTTAATAATTCGGCCGTTTTATTTATACAGTGCCCCCAGGCTGCTCATTAAAAATGGAAGAGACATTCACAGGACAACAGGGCTCTGCTGTTACAAACATCCCACGTGCTCTCAGATCATAAAGTCCCCCCTCTGGGCATCGTCAGAGAGCTCTCTCTAGCCTGGGAGCAGATATGTGCATTGCCAAATTAACCTTCATGGGCGGTGGAATCCAGAAGTCACTTCTTTTCTCTGGCACTTAAGGGTATTTCCCAGCCCTGCCAAAAATAGACTCTGGAGGAGTCCACTCAATAGAAGGATAGACCCACCAGGCGCAGTGGCTCATGCCTGTAATCCCAGCACTTTGCGAGGCTGAAACAGGAGGATCACTTGAGGCTAAGACTTCAAGACCAACCTGGGCCATACAGTGAGACCCCCGTCTCTACAGAAAAGAATAATATTTGTCAGGCGTGGTGGCATGTGCCTGTCATCCCACTACTCAGGAGGCTGAGGTGGGAAGCTCTCTTGAACCCAGGAGTTCGAGGCTGCAGTGAGCTATGATCATGCCACTGCACTCCAGCCTGGGCAACGGAGCAAGACAGTCTCTAAAAAGAAAAGAGGTTGGGCTCGGTGGCTCAGCCCGTAATCCCAGCACTTTGGGAGGCTGAGGCGAGTGGATTGCCTGAACTCGCAGGTTCGAGACCAGCCCAGGCAACTTAGTGAGACCTCGTCTCTACAATAAATGAAAATTTAGCCGGGTGTGGTAGCATGCGCCTGTAGTTCCGGCTACTTAAAGGCTGAGGTGGAAGGATCGCTGGAGTCCAGTAGGTCGATGCTGTAGTGACCGTGAGTGTGCCACTGCCCTCCAGCCTGGGCAACAGAGTGAAACTCCAACTCAAACAAAAAAAAAAAAAGAAAAGAAAAGAAAAGAAAAAGAGAAGTGTTCTCTTCCTGCTTCAGAACTCTCTGGTGGCTTCCCCTTGCTCTAAGAGTTCAATCTAACTCTTGGCTAGCGAGGCCCCACCTCTGGAACTCCATTTCCAGCCCATCTTTGCTTTTTCACATTCTTACAGCAGTCTGCAGCTGCAAGTATTCTTTCACATTAGAGACAGGGACCAGTCAACGTACAGGTACCGGGTGCTTGTTTCATATTGCAAACACTACCAGGGTGTTTCCAAACTTGGCACATGTGGACTCCTCCCCCTGGAGCTCCCTCCTTCTGCCATTTGTCAGACTGGATCCTTTTCCTCCTTCCTCATCAGTTTAAATGTCACCTCTTAAGAAAATCCTCCCTGTCCACCCTACCTTATACAACACCCCGCTTGTCTGTTTCTCTCCAGTCAATACCCAGGCTAGCAATTACTCTGATGCATTGGTTTGGGCCCCTGAGATGTAAGCTTTGGGATGGTCCCTTTTCCTTGGTTCTGTTCAGTATACTTCCAGAACCCAGAGAGGTTAGTTCTTAATAGTGAACTCTTAATTCATAATTAAGTCGGTTCCTGTATAGCAGTGTGGCGTGAATATGCCATCATGCCCAGGATTTCCTTTTTGTTTTCTGCCAGTCTATAGCTAGGGTGATGACTCAATACAGAAGTAAACATGGTAGTGTCAGGTACAGAGGGAATTACAGAGCAAAGTCATGTCCCATGCTTGTGATTTACCAGGCAGTGTGAAATATGGATGAATGGAAGCAGAAACTGGATGGAGGGGAGAAACTTTGATGCCTTGTTGGTCTGAGCCCCCGCTGCCTCCTGCTCATCATCCCTGCAATTGCATTTCCCCTTTGCATTGGTCTACACCACTACACTATGATGAATTCCTTGAGGGATGGAGTATGTTTCATTCACCTCTATATTCCCAGCACTATTCACAATAGCAAAGCCATGGAATCAACTTCAGTGTCCATCCATGGATGACTGGATAAAGAAAACATGGTGCAAATACACCACAAAATACTATGTAGCCATAAAAAATGAAATAATGTCCCCTGAAGCAATATGGATGAAGCTGGGGAGCTGAATGACACCATTATCCTAACTGAATTAACAGAAACAGAAAAGCAAATACTGTAAGTTCTCACTTGTAATTGGGAGCTGAATGAGTAACAAAGATGAAAGCAATAGATGCTGGGGACTCCATAAAGGAGGAAGGAAGAAAGAGTGGCAAGGGTTGAAAAACTACCTCTGGTACCACGTTCACTGTTTGAGTGATGGGGTCAGTAGAAGCCCAAACGCCAGCATCTCACAATATGTGCATATAACAAACATGCACACGTACCCCCTGAATCTAAATAAGACAAATGAAAAGAAAACAAAACAAAATATTAAAAGAAGATGATCTGCAACCAATTTAAATATCAATTAAAACCTAAGAGAGGAGAAGAGAGAATGAAGAACACCTTGATTTGCCTCAGAATACTTCACATGTAAATAGCCACCAACAGTGAATGAAATCAGTTGTTCAAAATGAACATGTCCAGCTTATTTCCAGTGTACAGAATGGGCTATCCAAACAGTCAGGGCACCACACATGAGCAACACTGAGATGGGCTTAGTAAAGTCTGTCCTTAACACCATGACCAGAGGAGCAAAGCCCACGGGTAGTGGCTGGTGGTGTCGTCCATTCTGTTTTGTCTTCTACCAGAATAGATTACTCTTCTGCTTCAAAATACACACAAACTCCACGTTCATTAATCACAGTAACAGGATTCAACTTCATACCAGTCCATCTAAGAACAGTGGCAAAGAACTATGAAACCTGTTTCCACCTGCACACACACAAAAATGAAACAAGCAATGTGCCTGAATCACAAACTTGAAAACACAAACAAAATAATTTAAAAGTCTAATTTCTGAAAACACATGCCTTCTAATAGTACAGCTATTTGTCATGCCTGCCTCAATTCTGATTCGAACACTGCCAGCGGTATGATAAATTCACTGCTAATATGTAAAAAGGATTTTTTGCTTTGTTTGTGTCTTCAATAAAGTATGTTGGTCTTTTAAGTATCCCTAGTTTGCAAAAGGAATTAAATGCTCAATCGGGTCAGATTTGCTCATCATTCTCTTTTTCCCCTTTCTCTTCTCCTTTCTTCTTCTTCTCATTTTTGGCATGTAACAGAAGGCAAGGTGCTCACTTAATAAATTACGTTTTCAGAAACAGTGGTGCCAAGTGACACAATTATGCACTTGTTGAGTTAGTGGCCACTTATAAACAGACTTTGTAAGTCATCACACTTCATACTGAAAGGTGCTAATGCATCATTATGATCTAGCAGGTTGCCTGCTGGATTTTACAGCATTGCACACTACATTAACCTTTGGTACCACCAATATTTATGACCTTATAAGAAAGTATTTATCAAGCTGAAAGCCAATATGCAGCACCCGGGTGTTAGCCAGTGCTGTTTAGAAACCATTATCACTCCTTTCTCCAGGCATTTTAAATCACTCTGAGATAATGCTTGGTGCTGGCATGAGTGTGGGAGATGGGGTTTTCCTGTGCAGTCTTGGTGGGGGTTTAAATTGGTATGATCTTTCTAGAGGGTGATTTTTTAGTTTTATCTGACTATCAAAAACCTTTAAAAATGTGCATTTTTACTCTTTGACCCAGCAGTTCTACTTCTGGGAATTTATCCTACAGAAACAATCATGAAAGTATGCAGAGACTTGCAGGAAGAAATTCATCATAGTGGTGTTTGTCACAGTGAAAAATGAGAAACAACGTAAGTGTCCAACTACAAGGGATTGGCTAAATAAACTATGTCCTATCTTGATGATGCCAGACCAAAAAAACACAAAGAGGCTATGAAGAAAAAATAAGTCAAAATATATGTAATAATTTGGAAAGATATGTATGACAGTTTAAGAGCAAATCACAAAACGATATGGCAGGTACCATCTTTGAATTTTTATTTATATCTTAATTTTTTGTAAAACATTGCAAAACTTCTCAAAGGCTAAATAACCAGGTAATCAGTGAGTTGATCAAATACTTATTATTATTTACTTATTTGGATGTTCTATCTTTCCTATAATGAATATGAGTTCTTTGCATAATTTAAACAAGTTGTAAGGTATTGGGTTGTGTTTGTCTCTGGATCTGCAATGCTTAGCATGGGATCAGTAAGTGACTTTATTATTTTTAAAAATAAGCTCAGAGTCACAGGACAATGGTAAAAATTTCTTCTATTTTTGTGACACGTCCTAATTTCTAAAGCATGCTCATAACTGATTTTGCACGTGAGTCTCGAAACAGTCCTGTCAGGTAAACAGGGCCAACGTTCCTGTTTCTGCTCTACAGATGTAGAGGCTGAGACTCAGAGGATATGTGTGACTTGATGAGAGTCACACAGTGTCAGAATGGCAGAGCCGAGAACTAACACCATGCATTCTAGCTCCTAAGTCCATGTTCATTGCCCTCCACTGTTGGCCTCTGTCTGGAAAGAATAGCCAGAAAGAATAGGGCCACTCTAGGTAAATCAAGTCACTGTGTAGATCACCTTTCCATTTGGAGTGTGTGGCTTAATTATAAATGTACTGGGTCAGAGGCAGACATGAATGAAGATGGAGCTGGGGTTCAGTAAAAGAGGCAGCAGTAGCACCCTCCCTAAGCCCCAGGAAACAGACAGTCCTGTCCGGGGCCCATTAACATGGCTTGCAGCTTGTGAAGGCTGCAGGGATAGAGGCGGGGCTGCTGGTGCTGGGGTTTTGATGTCTCCCAGAATTATTGACTAATATGCGTCTGTTGGACAGGGAGATGAGATCAAAGTCTCCTGAAGTGCAGAAAGGCGGAGGCCTGGCAGCTACAAGGGGGCAAGGGGACTGCAGACAACTCTACCTCCTCCACCCCCCACTGCCTGCAACCTGCCTTTCGCTGGTGGACTTCACGTCTCAAAGGGAAACCGCTGTTTCAGGAAAGGAAGGGCTGGGGCTCTCACCTGTCAATCTCTGCAAAAACAACCTTTAACTGTGTTCTCCCAGTCCACGGAACTACTCAAGTTCACCTTGGCTCTCAGCAAGGCAGAAGGGCCCTAGGAAAAAGAAAATTCCTGCCTCGAATGATAAGCATGGTAGCTTTTATTCTGCATGCTTGCTCTTAGTCAAGCACTTGTTTGATGCAATTTCACTATATTGCTCTGCTTAATCCTCACAACAGTGCCATTCAGTCATTCATTTGATCCACACATTGTATCTGAGCACATACTTGAGTAAAGCATCAGTGGATTTAGGGATGATAAACAAAATACAAGATGGTGCTAACACTCCAGTATGGCTGGTGGACCAGGAATGGCAAGTAAACTAAATAAAGAAAAATATTACAAGTTTCAATAAGTGTTCTAAACAAACAAATACAAGAAACAAATATCTCGTGTGTTATTAGTTTCCCAGGACTGTCATAACATATACTACACACTGGATGGCTACAACAACAGAAATGCATTCTTTCAAGTTCTGGGGGCCAGAAGTTCAAGATCAAGGTGTTGGCTGAACCATGCTCCCTCCGAAGGCTCTAGGGGAGAACCTTTCCTTGCCTCTTTCTAGATTCTGGTAGCTCCTGGCAACTCCTGGCATTCCTTGGCTTGTAGCTGTTATTCCCTCTCTGCTCTGTGGTCACAAGACTTCCTTCCCTCTATGCATCTTCCAATGGTTTTCTTAGGAGGACAACACTCATTGCATTTAGGGCCCACCCTAATCTAGTATAACCTCATTTAATTTAATCATATCTGCAATTACTCTGCTTTCAAATAATGCCTCATTTTAAGATTTCAGGTTGATATAAATTTGAGGGGACACTGTTCAATTCAGTACATCAAATTGAGTCCACTTTACAAACCAGGTGACACAACCAAGTATTCAGACACCTGTTGGCCTGACTCCAACATCCACTTCCCTTCAGTTATAATTTCTCTAAAACCATAATTGTCACGTAATACTTGCCTCCAAATGACAGAGGTGAGAATATAGCAGCTGAAAGTCCAGCCTTAGGAGTAAGCTTTGGGTTCAAGTCAGGCTTTCCTGGCCTTATTCTTCTACTCCATAGGATGAGGGTATTATCTCTTGCTTTATGAAGTCATTGAGAAGATAAATAGAAGTAAGTGCTTTTGAATACATAGCAAGTGTCCAGCAAATAACAGGTACTGATATATTATGGTTGTTAAAAAAATCCTCAAGAAACAGTTCTTAATTTTAATGTGCATAAGACAGCATTTAAGTAGTGGTTGTGCTACTATGGACACACACACCATTTAACTTCTCCGAGATTCCATTGTCTCTTCTGAAAATGGGAAGGATAGTGTTATCCAGGAGTTCTTGAGATTAGGAAGTACACAGCACAGTGCCCGAAACCTAACCAGTCTTCAGTAGTGACAACTGCTGGCATCTCCATGATCATTATCAGGCCTGTAAAAATGTCTTGTATTTTACATCAGATCCCAAATGTCTCCTGGAGTTTGACACTCTTCAGTTTCTGTGAGCTGTGAGACTATCATGGAATAGTGGTTCTCAAACTCTTGTGTGAAGTGATGTGTCAGACCAGCTTTGTAAGACTAACCTGAAGAATTTGTTAAAACCATATTCCCACTGGCCATGCCCTAGGTTTAGATTCAGTAGCTCAGGAGTTGTGCCACTTAAACATCAACACTGGGTGATTCCAAGGCATAACTGCATGCAGGAACAGTAGGAGAAGGGTGATGGATTAGCACTATGCTTGGTCCACCTGACCCCTTTCCCTCTACCGAGGAAGGGCGAGTATCTGTATGATTGCTTAGAACCTGTAACATTCACTGAGACTCAACCTATAGCAGGCAGGGTCACTGACTCTCAAATGTCAGTACCTGTGATCGTAAAGTCACTTGCATTCACTGCTGCTTGTGTGTGTGTGTGTGTGTGTGTGTGTGCATGTATGTATGATGGTTGTGTTTAGGAAGACAAAAATTATAGGAAGGGCCTAGCTAGATCCTCTCTCTCTCTCTCATCTCTGTTTCTCTCTCTCTCATATTTGTCTCTTTGTCTCTTATTTGTCTCTCTCATCTCTGTGTCTTTCTCTATCTTTCTCATCTGTTTCTCTCCCTTCTGTCTAGCTCTCTCTCTCATCTGTCTCTCTCTCATATCTCTGTCTCTTTCTTTCTTCTTTGTCTCTCTCGTCTCTGTCTCTCTTACTGTCTTTCATATTTCTCTCTCCCTCTCACTCTCTCTAATCTCTCTCATTTCTGTCTCTCTCATTCTCTCTCTCTCACTGTCTTTCTCTCTCTTTCTTCCCCTTCCCTTTACGATTTCCTTTATTTCTGTCTCTGTTTAATTATGTCCCTTTTCCCTTGTTATTTCTTCTGCACTTGCAACTTTTGAGTAAGTCAAGCTGGAATTTGACCTGCAGACCCAAGAGAGAAAGTGGAAAGTCAGGGGAAAGTTATGTGTTTGGCCTATGCCTTTGGACCTAAGTTACATGCTCCAAATCTGTGTCATAGGTCTCTGTATCAGAGGATATTTGCTGCTTGCCTAGATATTTAAAGTGAGTATCTGTTCTCCCCCTTGGCCAGTCTTATCTATGTCTCTCTCTTTCTCTGGGCTGAGTAGCCCATAGGGTTGAGGCAGGTAACAGAGTAAGTTCAGAATGTTCTGGGCTCTAGTCTTTGTTACATTTAATATCACTAAATTCTCATCTGCCACTCCTGACAGGAAACTGCTACTCTAAATAGCTCAGAGACATCCTCGAGAAAGCTGCCAATGCCTGCCCTCCTTCTCAGCTCAGGTCTTCAGGGAAGGAAAACCTTAGATATCAGCCAACCCAGCTCTGTAACCTCCAGCAGCAGCACTGCCCCACAGGGATCTCACTTGGTTGGAAAATTGGGTATCTGCTGACCCACAATATCTTTGTAGACACTTAATGTTATGAATGACCTGGAAGACCCCTTAAGCACCCCAAAGCCCTCCTATTAGTCCATCATTTGCTCATGACAATCAAAAAGTCATTCGCCAGATGAAGAAACTGAGACTCAGAGAAAGTAAGCCAGATGAAGAAACTGAGACTGAGAGAAAGTGACAAGCCCCAGGGGCACAGGGCTGTTTGAATGGGAAAAACTCTGTGTTCCCTCAATTCTAAGGAGCCAGCCCTTTAAGTAATCCCAAAAAGTGTTCCCTGGATCTTGATGTCAGAAACTGATTAAAGGAAAAGCCCCATACCTAGATGGATACAGTAGAATCTAAGATAGTCTAAATGGAATAAACAGGATATTCATAGGAAATTGGCATATGTCTTCTATTCCCTAAACAATAGTGAACCTTTCAGAAACAAACAAACAAAAAACTGAATACTGCATGCTCTCACTCATGAGTGGGCACTAGACATTGGGCACACATGGGCACAAAGATGGAAATAACAGAAACCAGGCATTGCTAAAGGTGGGAGAGAGGGGCCATGGGGTACATGCCCACTACTGAGAGCATGGGGAGAATTATCAGAAGTCCAAACCTCGCCTTCACACAATATATTTATATAACAAATCCTCACATGTACACCATGATTCTAATTTAAAAAAAATTATAGCTAAAATAAATGAATTCGTTGTTTATTTTTAAGGAAAAATATGGTGAACATTCAATTGTAAGTAAGATATAAGTCAAGGGAAAAAAAAGAAAAAACACCCAATGAAAAACAAACACTAATGGTATACATTGACACAGGATGATGTGGTAGCAGAAAGTAGGAACCTCATATCAGTGGGACTTTCTTCTGGAGCTAATTTGAAATGAAGAGAAAGGAGCCGCATGTGGGCCTGGGCCTTTACCTCAAATATGCAGCTAACAAAAGGTAAATGTTCCTTTATAGAACTGTCAGCGATAAACTCTTCTTTCTGAGGGAATGCACCTTGTGCAATTTTGCTGAATGGCTTATTTTCGAACCTCGGTGAGAGTTCTTTGTACTTGTCCTTAAATATGTATCCTGGGTAATTAGGGTGAATTATCTTTCTACTCAAGGTGTACACAGCAGTTGGGGGGTAAAAAGAAGCTTTTATGAACTGCTCGAGCCTTGGCTTTCCAGGCTGGGCGGGGGGGGAGGTGTGCTGCTTCTGAAAGGAAACACCTTAAGCCTTGGGCAAGGTGATGTCGAGCGTGTCTCTCATCTGACCCTCTGAGAGAGCAGAGAATAACTCATGGAATTAACTAGGGTCATCAAATGAAGGATCCCTTGCAAACACAGTAGAGGCTCTGCATAGAGGGATTTTCATGGTAAATGGCACTGGGTATGAATCCAGTCTTGGCTACATGAGGAAGGTCGGGTTTAGTGAAAGTTGTAAGGCTTCTCCAAGCCTCAGGTTTTTGTTTGTTTGTTTTTAATCTGCAAAATGGAAATATTCCTGCTAGCCCAGCATGGATACTGGGATGACTATATGAAATCCATTCTGTGAAGTATCTCCTGGGTAACTAATTACTGATCTGCCCTCTTCCTCTTTCAAGAAGAGACAGGCGTAAGGACTAACAGTGAGTCTGAAGAGGTCATGGTCACCATGAGCAGATTTATATACATCTTTTTTATCTATAATGGCAACCATAGAGAAAGCAGAGACAAAGCAATCAGTTATCATTGAATGTGTCCCATAAGCTTGGCACAAGGCTAAGAACTTTGTAATCATTGACGTGGGTTGTCCTCACAACTATCCTCTGTGATGAGTACTTTAATTACACCAATTTTATAGCTCATGACCAATAACAGAAAGCAGTTATGTGACCTGCCAAGTCTAATACATTAGGGGTCTAGATGTGAACTCTTACAATCTGTATGGGCACCCACTCTCTCAGCCATGCCATCCACCTCGGGTCATATTGCATCATTTTGTTTGTTTGTTTTTCAGTCAGTCTCACTCTGTTCCCCAGGGTATATGTAGAGGCACACTCATAGCCACCACAGCCTCAACCTGCTGAGCTCAGGTGATCCTTCCTCTTCAGCCTTCCATGTAGCTGGAAATATATGCACGTGCCACCATCCCAGCTACTTTTTTTGATTTATTGTAGAGACAAGGTCTTGCCATGTTGCCCAGGCTGGTCTCGAATCCCTGGTCTCAGGCAATCCTCTCGCTTCCACCTCTCAAAGTGCTGGGATTACAGGCATGATCCACACACAGGGGCATCATTTTAAAGCACTTAAGTTATTCAAAATACTACTATAGCTAGAGACCAAGGAATTCCTACTGAGGGCCATGGGGAGAACAAAGCAGTATGAAAGTTAAAGCAGCATGCCACACTTGAATAGGGTTATGAAAGGTGGCTCTAAATTATCAAAGCGAGCTTCTGGAAGGAAGGGATAGAGATTAGAAGCATCCCACCACCCCAGAGGCACATGCCTTTCTGATCACTGACCATAATAACAAATCAGCAAAGTAGCAATAATAATGATGGTAGTAGCTATCATTGATGGAGAGCCTTCTATGATGTAGGGCTTAGTGAGATTCCATAGCTTTCCCAAAGTCATGCAGTGTTGGGACTAGAACCCAAGAATGCTTCACTCCAAGGGGCTACCTTTTCTATAAAGGGGAAATAAACTAATGTGGGGAAGGGGTTTTCTTTTTTGTGTCTCTCTATCTGTACGCTATGCTTTTGCTGTTCTGGCTAAGAGTCCTCAACCAGCTTTCATCTTCCAATCCTCACCTGAAGCTCAATGGGGAAGATGGAACCAAGAAGCAAAGTGCTATCATGGCCACTAGGCAATAAGCTACTCTTCCTGGTCCCCTAAGGCCAGACACAGTCTCAGTGTTCTTATCCCTGCATCTTGACTCATCCTGATCATCAGTGACTGGTGGCACTGCCACTATGTGGATGACTACAAATCATCCATCTAAATGTGGTACTTTGAGTGATCCCATTTGGAAATACATTTTTTTCAATCACCATATGCCAGGCATGGTGGCTCACACCTGTAATCCCAGTAGTTTGGGAGGCAGAGGCGAGAGAATTGCCTGAGCCTAGGGATTTGAGACTAGCCAGGACAATTCGGTGAGACCTTATCTCTACAATTAAAAAAAAAAAAAAAGCCAGGCACAGTGATGCACACCTGTAGTTCCAGCTACTTGGAAGGCTGAGGAAGGATTGCCCGAGCCCAGCAGATAGAGGCTGCGGTAGCTGTGAGTGTGCCACTGCACTCCAGGCTGGGCAACAGACTGAGACTCTGACTAACAACAACAAAAAAAATCACCATAACAGGAGGGGACCTCCCCCCAAAATCCCAGAATTTATTTACAATAACTAATTGTGCATTCTTATATGTTTACACTTCAGTCAGCTTCAAAGTACTCTCCATTTGATGCAATACACCTATCAAGACTTTTTGCACTGCTCAAAACAGTTTCTGAACTCATCCATTTCGACGCCTTTTAGTGCTTCTGCTGTTTATTGTTTCACCTCGTCCACGTCGGCAAAATGTTTTCCTTTGAGGACTTTTTTTCATTAGGAAACAAACAAAAACCCACTTGGGGCAAGTTTGAGTGAACAGGGAGGGTGGGACATGGGGGTCATGCCATTTTACATGAAAAACTGCCGAACACTCAGCACAGTGTGGGCAGGTATGCTCGTAAATCACCCGTCATGAAATGGGCAGATACATTCATTGAGGGAATCTCCACCAAAACCAAAAAAATCGTTGACGTGAAGACGGCCTCTCACAATGCTAGCTGGTACACTGATACTGATGGATTCCTAGAACACTTACCTAGCGGGGGAAGCCAGTGCTACAAGGGTTCTACCTTCCAAAAGATAATTCCGGGGTTTTGGGGTCCCTTTCACAAATGGCGCATGTATTGAGGTCAGCAGATTTACTATATCATCTTTTGCGTCAGATCCACAGTTAAAAAGCAACAAAGACAGGATTTCACGTGGGCTTCTCAAAACACGCTCTTTATACTCTATTTTACTTCCCTACCTTCAAGAAAAGACTTCTAACTGGTTGGGGGGGAGACTCCTAATTGGTTAGGGGACAGGATGGGGAAGCTGCCCTGGAAATTCAGAGAGATGGGGCATGTGGCTTTGGGCATGCTCTTCTCTCTCTCTGGAATGCTGTTCCTGCTGTCTTTTCAGGTTGGACTTTCCCCCATTTATCAGAGCAGACTTCTCTGCCACCTTCTTCACTTAACTTACTCTTCCTTAATAATTCTCTTTCTCAACTCAGTGTATGTTTGCTTCAAAAGACAACATGATGGACTGAAGTTGTTCGTGCACTCTTTGCCATTTCTCCTGGTCATAGGAGATCCCGCTCCTTGACTCTGGGATGACCCTATGATTTATTTTAACCAATAGACTGGGGCTGAAGAGAAAATGCCAATGCTGAGCTTTATGAGGGGGCAGTCTCTACTTTGAGTCCTCGAGACACTCTCTCTTGGAATTCAGTCACCACATAAGTGTGTGTATGTGGTGAAGATGCCCATATAAGAAGTATGATTAACCAAAGACCACTATGCAGTGAGGGAGCCCAAGCTAGTTGAATGGAGAGAGAGGGGAGACCTAAGGACCATCACCAAGTTCCAGACATCCAAGGAAACCTTGGAACTTTCTTCCCAGTTCAGCCGCCAGCGGTAATGTTCCAAGCTTGTCTGTACAGCGAAACCTCCCCCAAATTCCTGCAGCACAGAACATTGGTGGTGGTTTTATTTTTTTTTATCGTGGTGGTTTTAAATCCCTACATTTGGGGTAGCTCATAGGCAGCAACGCATCACTGAAGCAAGCAAACGTTACGCTTTGTAATTATTTAGTTATGTTGTTTGTATTTATTTATTGAGTCAGGGTCTCATTTTGTTGTCTAAGCTGGAGTGCTGTGGCATGATCACAGCTCACTGTGGCCTCGACCTCTTGGGCTCAGGCAATTCTCTCACCTCAGCTCTCACCTCAGAGTAGCTGGGACTACAGGTATGCGCCACCTAACTAATTTTTTTGTAGAAATGATGTCCTACTATGTTACCTAGACTGGTCTCAAGCTCCAGGGCTCAAGTGTTTCTCCTGCCTCAGCCTCCCAAAGTGCTAGGATTTATAGGCGTGAGCCACCATGCCCGACTATTTAATTATTTCAGTCTGTCTCTCCTACCAGTACATAAAAATTCTAAGGGCAGAAACTATGCCCATTTTTGTCTATTCCTGAATTCTCAATGCCCATTATATAATAATAACTCAACAAATAATTTTGAATACATGATCTACCATTAAATAAAATAATAACAACACTGTAAGTAGTAATAGCAGTAACAGTAGGATAGGGATATTTACAGTAGTAAAAATAGTGGCAATCATAGAAATAGTAACATCATAGTAGCAGCTACTGTTACTGTGTTGGGATAATAGGACACATGGAGATCACATGCAATGGCTGAAGGGTAGAAGTCTTTAAACATGGATCTTACTGATGGGGGGAAGGACAAATGGAAGAAAATCATCCAAGTGAAGCCCAGGGAGGACGTAGCCTTCCTCAGCAACCCCTCACTCTCAGATCCTCTGACTTGTCCTTATTCTCCCCTGCTACGATGCATGCTCCTCCAAGGTAGCACTCATAGGTCCCCTTGACTCCCAATCCCAAGGTCTAACCCAGAGTTGATCTCTCTGTGGGTGCATCCATTGATTTCTCATTCTTGCTGGGCACAGACAATGTCTGACTCATCTGTTTTCCGGTAAGAATCTGGCACACAGTAGGTGTTGATAAATGTTTGCTGAAATAAATGTAATTGGGATCAATGCCCAAAAGGCAGATTCTCTCATTTCCATTGTTTAAAAATACCAAGAATTTCCCCTCATGCATTATGTATGATGGAAATTAATTTATCCAAAACTGTTTTCCAATGCACAGTTTTCAAAGGCTCTAGTCTGCATTCAACTGAAATCTATACTGAAGGTGTTTGGTTTGTCTCTGGTTTCTGTGTTAATCCCAAACACCGTTCCAGAGCGGGGCCCAAGAATAAGGGCCTGGGTGAAATCCTATTAGAAGCCAACATTTTCTGATCCCCACTTCTCTGGGCAAGGTCAGGATGGATGAATGTATCTCATAGAACCGGGTACATCTTTCTGTCGTGTCTTCATCACAAGCTTAGTGGCTTCTCCCTTCTTCTAGTTTACTGAAAGAAGGTGGCAGGAGAATAAGTATAAAGTTGTAGGTATTAGTGCAAGTTGTAGACACAGGCCTTACTAAGTGAGACTCACTAGTTTGTAACCTTGGGAAAGTCACCAAGTCATGCCAATTCTCCAAGCTTTAAAGTTCTCATTGTAAAGAGTGCATTGTCACATCCACACTCAATGCCCACTCTGAGGTGTAAACCACAAGGGACTATACTATTCCAAATTAGTCATTAAAGTTTAAATATTACATATTGCATAGCTTTGGCAGATTCTTTGGTCATTTGATGGTTGCTCCAACCCATTTTCCATACCACACTAGCAGTTGCCACCTCTAGTCTAACCCATAGCAACTGTTCTTTCTGTCACTTTCCAACCCCATTACTACATTCCTCCAGTCCATTTTCCACATAGCAGTGAGATCATTCCTAAACTCAAATCTAATAATGGCAATCTCTTGCTTAAAACCCTTCAATGGCTACCTGCTATACAAAGGACAATTATGAAATATCCCAATATGGCCTACAAGGCCCTGCATGAATGTTTCATGCCCACCTATCTACCCTCAATTTGGGCCATCTCCTCCCTGCCCTGCACCCAGCCACACTAACATTCTGTCATTTGAATATGCCAAGTTCCTTCTGCGACTGGCATTTTCAAGGCACATATAGCATGTAAGGGGAGCATCGGCTCTGGTTTTGGGACGGTGTCAGGAAAGAGTTTACAAAGGATTACAGATCTGATAGACCCCTCAGCAAAAGCAATTCCATCCACAGCTACAGAAAGGGCCTGCAAACCCAGCGGCCCTCAGCTGGCCCAGGGAAATGATGGGAAATTCAATTTCAGAAGGGCTGTTTGCAAAGTAATCCAATACATTACGGTGTGTGCATTATTATTGTATTATATTGAGTAATATCACATTTAAGGAGATTTCATAGCATCATAGCCATGCACAGGGGAATATAAAAGTGGTTAATAAAAGAGAGAAGTACAATTTCCCTTCAATGTTAGTTATGCTCCTATTATATTCAAAATAATCGTCAGAGGTCCACTTAGCCTGACTTGGGAAGTAACAGATCTGTAATTACCTCATGTCTACAGTGTCATTACCAAGGGCTCAGCCCATAGTGTCAAGACACTGTGAATCCTCAGTCAACCTGCAGGACTCACTATCCAAGCGGGAAAAGGAGAATCACATAGCTTCCTACAGCCACACACACATATCAGGGTGAGTCAGGATGTTTGCGCAGCCCAGGATGGAGCCTGTGCTAGAATTAAGAGTCCCATGAAACCTAGATCCTGTTCACTAGGATTTTCCTCTTCCATGGGTGAGAAGTCTCCTATCCTATGAATCCCTATTTTGAAAAGAAAATCTGTCATTCCCCACCCCCACCCCCACTACAAATACCACAATTTATCCCTCTACTGAGCCAGATATAAAAAAAAAATTATCTGAAGATTTGTGAGAAAAATGAAAGATGCTTTAATGGTTTTACCAAAAACTGACATTCGGTGGCTCTAAGCAAGATTTCAGAAGCTCTTCCTGGGATTAGTGATTCTGGCTATGGTTGGAGGGATCCTGGGGCTTATCACATGCAAGTGTGAGCTCCAGAGATGAGCCTCAATTGCCTAGTTTAGTTAAACGTTGGTTCTGTTGTCTGTGCCTCCCTGTTTGGAGAGTCGCCATGGTGTATTGAGAAGAGTAGAGCCTTTAGCATCAGCCAGAACTGGGTTTGAATTCCATATCAATCACTTCTTGGAGCCGTGATTGAAAGCAATTTACATAACCTTTCTTCATCTCTGTTATTCCTTTTTTTTTTTTAAATATGTGGGATACAATTCAGGGTTAGGTATACAAATGTTCATTATGTAGGTACCCTTGTTG
>NW_007258223.1:36789-59710 GCF_000164805.1 Carlito syrichta | reverse complement strand
TCCCCCCCCCCCCCCGACAGTTTCCCACTACTGCCAACCCCTTTCTTAGAGTATTACGATAGTTGTTCAAGGTACGCTTATGAATGAGAACATGTGACATTCAGTTGTTTCTGTGATACATCACGCAGATTATAGCCTCTAAGTCCATCCAAGTTGTTGCGAAGTTCATATTTTTGTCCTCCTTTATGGCTGTGTGATAGTCCATCATGTCTATGTACCACATTATTTTATCCAGTCCTCTTTCAATGGGTAGCACTGTTGGTTCTATGTTTTTGCTATTGTGAATATGCTGCAAAAAACATGTGTGTGCAGGGAACTTTTTCTTTTCTTTTCTTTTTTTTTTGAGTTGGAGTCTCACTCTGTCATCCAGACTGGAGTGGAGTGGCACACTCCTGGCCACTGCAGTCTTGACTTGCTGGATCATGTGATCCTTCCACCTCAGCCTTCCAAGTAGCTGGAACTACATGCACGTGCCACCATGCCTGGCTAATTTTTTAATTAATCGTAGAGATGAGGTCTCATCAAGTTGCCAGGGCTGGTCTCAAACCCGTAGGCTCTGGCAATCCTTTCATCTCGGCCTCCCAAAGTGCTGGGATTATAGGCGTGAGCCACCATGCCTGGCCACAGGTATCTTTTTCATAGAGTGATTTGAGTTCCCCTGGGTATATTCCCAGTAGGGGGATTGTGAGGTTGTATGGGAGGTTGATTTTTAGATCTTTTAGGAATTGCCACCACACTGTTTTCCCACAGAGGTTGTACTAGTTTACACTCCCACCAACAGCGTAGAAGTTCCCTTTTCACCGCATCCTCTCCAGCCTCTGTTGCTTTTTGAATTATTGATGATGGTCATCCTGACTGGAGTTAGGTGATATCTCAGTGTGGTTTTAATTTGCATTTCTTTGATGACTAGTGAGGCTGAGCAATTTTTCATGTATCTGCTGGATGCTTGTATGTCTCCTTTTGAGAAATGTCTATTCATAGCTTTTGCCCATTTTGTAATGGGGCTGTTTTTCTTGCCTATAAAATGGGGCTAACAACTACCTGCCATTAGGTTTAGAATTAATGGTCTTAAATCAAGAATACAAGTCCAATATTATTACTACTTGCTCCATGAATAATAATTGGGATATTCATTCTTTGACCTTAGAAGAATGTACCATTTATTAATCCTGCTTTGTTGTAAGTCAAGGTCAGTACAGATGATTCCTGACTCAACTTAATGACTTAACAATGGTGGGAAAGTGATATACATTCAGTAGAAACTGTACTTTGAGTACTCATGCAAACAATCTGTTTTCCACTTTCAGCACAGTATTTAATAAATTATGTCAGATAAGGCCGGGCGTGGTGGCTCCAGCACTTTGGGAGGCTGAGGAGAGAAGATTGTCTGAGCCCACGGGTTCGAGACCAGCCTGAGCAACTTGGGGAGACCTCACCTCTACAATAAATTAAAAAATTAGCTGGGTGTTGTTGTGGCACATGCCTGTAATTTCAGCTACTTGAAAGGCTGAGGCAGAAGAACAGGTCGAGGTTGTGGTGGCTGTGAGCATGCCACTGAATTCCAGCCTGGGCAACAGAGTGAGACTCCAACTCAAAAAATAAAAATTAAAAAATTAAAAAAAAATTTAAATTGTGTGAGATAATTGACGCTTTATTACGAAATAGGCTTTGTGTTAGAGGATTTCGCCCAGCTATAGGCAAATTAAATACTCTGATCATGTATGTTTAAGGTAGGATAGGCTATGCGATGATGTCTGATAGGAGAGGTGTATTAAATATATATATATATTTAAATTTTTGATTCAGAGGGTGCATATGCAGGTTTGGGATACAGATATATTGTGTGATGGTGAGGTTTGGGTTTCTATTGGACTTGTCACACAAATAGTGAACATGGTACCCAATAGGCAGTTTTTTCAACCATTGCTTTCCCCACTCTGGGGGACACCAGTATCTATTGTTCCCATCTATATGTCTGTGTATACCCAATGTTTAGCTCCCACATATTTTAAACTTAAGATATTTTCAACTTACGATGAATTTATTGGGACATAACCCCATCATAAGTCAAGAACCATCTGCAGTGAAATAGGTTTCAATTCCAAATAAGGACTTTTTTAGAAAGTCGGGGCAGTGTATGTATGTCTGTGTGTTTGGCAGTGGAAGAGGATGCTGTTTTTCTGATATAACACTTCTGGCATTCACTAAACTCTGGCGTTACACAGATGTATATTTTTTTCTTTCCAGAATTTTGCAGGAAAGTCCAGTTTGATGGAGGGGAAATAATTATAAAAGGTAATTTACTAGTCAGGTGAGAAATTGAAAATATTTTATTAAAAACCATCCACAAGACTCAGAGGATCTGAAACAGGTATTGCATTCAAATGCCTACAAGGGCCAGCCTATAAAGACATGGGAGTTCAACTTGGTAAAATCCTACACATCATGGCCATGTTTTGCTAGGCTTTTCTATTTTTTTAATCAAAGTCAGTTTGTTTTGTGAAAATTTTCATTTTGAAATGCAGGCAATTAATTTGAGTCCAATAAAATAAACCCGAGGTCTGAATAAAGCCAGTAGGCCAACAATATGTAAACCCCTAGATCAGAGGTTGGCATACTTTTTCTGTCACAAGTCAAACAATAAGCATTTTGGGTTTTGTGGGACATATACCTCTGTTACAATTACTGAGATCTGTTGTCATAATGCCAAAGCAGCCATAGGCAATGTGTGAGACAATTTGTGTGGCTGTGTTCCAATAAAGCTTTATTGACAAAAACACGTCACAGGGCCAGAGTTGGCTCATGGGCTGTAGTTTGCCAACTCCTGCCCTAACTGCTTATGCCTGGAGAAGGCTGGAGAGAAGAGAGAAAAGGAAGGACTGGTGAGGGGCTCTGGATCCCATCATCAGCTGGACTAGGCAGCCAAGGCTTGAAGTTCCAGGGGGAGCTACTACCCTCCCTTGTCCACCTTCCATCATGTTCCCTCTAGTCTTCCTTGTCAAGAGTTTCAGTGACTCAAAATAGAAGTCCCCAAATCCAAGGACTAATATACCCTGTCTCTCACTTGTCCTCAACTTCCATCTCCTAGAGTCAAGGAGACTCTCTGGGGTTCATTCCCCCAAGCCTACCCCACCCACTGTTGTCTCTATCTCTTTTGTTAGCCACCAGATGAGTGTCACCCAGAGACACTGCCTGGAATCCCAGGCAACTCCTGGCATAATTGCTAACTGAACTCCCACTTGCAAGCCAATTAGAGGGAAAAGGGGGGACGAAACCCACCTCCTGTCATCGGAGCACTGCTGCTACCACTGCTTTTTTTAGTAAAAAAAAAAAAATAAAAGTAGTTAATTTCTCCCCCTAAAAAGGCCAGGGAACAATCTATTTAAATTACAGTGTTACAATGTGAAGCAAAGATGCAGAAGTCAAATACAATTTGGGTTATAATTAGCGATTTCCTTGTAGCAAGTTTCTCTGGGAAATTAATTCAGGCTTCCTCAAGTCAGCTTGCCAAATAGTTTGAAGGCCTCTTTCACTCTACAGGGTCACTGAATGACACTGGGGACAGGAGTGGGATGGGGATGATGTTTGGGTGTGTATATTGAAACAGTTTAGACTACATGGAAGTTTAGGATTATTAAGATATTTTCCTGTTATGATATTATCATGATTGAAATAGTTAGCAGGGAATGTCACTTAGGTCAAATAACCTATTACTGATGGGGAGAACACCTAAAGTCCACAGGCTTGGACTCTACCAGGCCTATGTTTGCTTCTACTTAATGCCTGTGCCTAAGTTTCCTCCTCTGTAATTTTGGTACCATCACATCTATCCCTTGATGGGTTATATAAATAAAATACACATCATAGGCCGGGAGTGGTGGCTCAAGTCTGTAATCCCAGCACTTGGGGAGGCCAAGGCGAGAGAATTGCTTGTGCTCAGGGGTTCGAGACCAGCCTAGGCAACTTGGTGAGACCTCATCTCTACAATAAATCAAAAAATAAGCTGGGCATCATAGCGTGCACCTGTAGTTCCAACAACTTGGAAGGCTGAGGTGGAAGGATCACCTGAGCCCAATAGGTCGCAGCTACAGTGGCCGTGAGCATGCCACTGCACTCCAGTCTGGACAACAGAGTGAGACTTTGACTCAAAAAAAAAAGCACAGCATAGTTGCAAGCCTCATGGTAGATGCTCGGATGGAGTGGGTAAGAGGGTGGACCCTGGTTACCTTTGAATTCCATTTCTGCTCTTGTCAGACTTCATGACCTTGGACAATATCCTTGACTTCTCGATGCTCTGGTTTTCTCACCTAGGTCACAAGAGGTTAATTACAGTATCCACCTCTTCTGGATGCTGTGAAGATTCAATCAGATCATCCACATAAAGCTGGTAGCCTCACTGCACTGGGCATAAGTATAACTCACTAGTTATTGCTATCCATACATTGTCAATAAATAATAGTTGCCTCCTATTTTTTCTTCCTTTTATCTCAAGAGGTTCCTATTTATTTTCCCCATCTGTCAGTCAGAATGCACATTTATACTGACTTATTTTAAAAGACCAAGGCAGCCCATATTGTTTGAATGCATGATATGCAATATTATACTTTGTCTTTTACAGCAAAATTGCCTTTTTACTTCCAAAACAAGCCTGCAACATTTAAGCCTTCAAATTGCATTGATCCTGATGGTCTGGTTTGTTTTGGTCTACACAGTCTGAAAAGCTTGGTTTATTGGAGAAAAAACTTACCCATTGAGCTTCTGTCCCAAGGACACTGAGATCACATAAAAGTCAGGTCCTTAAGCCCAGGAACATTCTGTTCCGGATGTCAGATGGATGGTTTATTCTCTAGGTGGTAATGACCTTCTCTTCAGATCCCAGAAGTCAGAGAGTCCAAGAGCATCTCCCTGGGATCGCCGCACTACTTGGTTCAGCTGCCTTGTGAGAGTCTGATTTCTCTTTAGAATCCAGCTTTTGAGCTTCTGCAGAGCTTGTGCAGTAATTTGAACCCAGCTTTATATCAAAGGCTATCATGTGACAATTGGGCAGGCTCCACGTTCTTCAGGGATGCAAAGGTAGAAACCCAGAACCCTGAGTTAGTCTCCTGACCCAGGAGTAATGATTAGGACTGCAGCTGGCAGGAACACATAATACTACTACATTGACACAACCCCATAGACACAACCACCATGATGACTAAGAGGGAACTACATACGATAAAGACTCTTTTTAGAAGTCTGGAAGTTTTTGTGAAAATAAGGCCCACTAGTGGCTGAACTCTCTGGCTAGGAACCAAAATAAGATAGTAAAGAGAAATGGAGCCTCAAATTGTATAGCTCAACATGTTCCTAAAGGTACTACAATTGGGTTTTTGCCCATTTCAATGCAGAGATAACCTTGGGTAAGCAGATTTTGAAAACTGCTGGAGAATCCAGGAGATAGAGGAGGAAAAAAGGATTTTCAAAGCAAGTAGAATACACAGGAAATTTCCTTTTAGGACATCCCTATTCTGGGTGCTGCTATGATACTGTATGACTTGGGCAGGTCACTTTGTCAATGAAGCAGGTGGACTAGATGCTCATTTCAAGTTCTAACAACCTATGAATCTCTGTACTGTCACACGGAAGTATCCGAGTTGTCTTTTTTATGAACCTGAAATACAGTCTCTCTTGAAAGACTAAGTTTCCTCATTTCATCTCTTGTTAAAAAAAAAAAAGTTCCAAGATTAAGTCAGGAGTAATAAACTTAGTGTCTTCAAAGGCTGCACAGATAACAAAAATGAATGAAGTAGGAATGAAAAGGTGAATACGAAAACGTCCAAATTGCTGCTTGCTCTTGAGAAGAAAAAGAAAAATCAAAGGATGTCATAATAGTGGCTCAGCTATCCAAATTGACAATGATCTGATGGATGAATAGGGACCACTTCCTTTGGACAGATCATATGTTCTTTAATGACCATAGAACCCCCATTAAAGGGTTACATAGCATCAGGCCTGTGATTTTATAATTCCTATATTAATAGTGACAATTAATTATTTATTTTACCTATGTCTCTAACACAAACTGGTCTCTTTTTAACATGCATGTTACTTGCTTGGATGTGAAAGTATCTGAATTTTCAACCCCTCACTTACATGATCTTTTAAAATACGTGCAATGGCCATTGTTTTGTTAAGTACTGGCTAGGTCATGTGGCTCATTGAGTTATGGCCGCCATTGCTTTGCTTAAGCTTTGGTCCCCCTTCCCTACCTTGGGGAGGTGAATCTCCTCCCTCTTTCTCTCTCTTACTCTCTCTGCAATTTACTTTCTAAGTAAACTATATTTTCCGATCAAAAATTAAAATAATAAATAATATATAAAATACATGCAATGAGAAAATTAGACTAGGTGAAAATGTTGGCTACTTTCAGCTCTAAATCTCCAAGGTTCTGGTTGAAATATTTATTTTTTTAAATTTTAGATTCGGGGTACACATGCATGTTCTTCGTTACATGGAAATATTGTGTGGTGGTAGGGATTTGATCTCAGGTGGCCTATTCTGAACCCTTTCTGAATCCTCTGATAACAGAGAATTGTCAACTTCTTTTACTAGCCTTGAATTCAAAAAAGAGCACAGAATTTATATGAACTCACTATAAACTTAAAGAGTGTATGGCAACCAATCAGCACATAAAATGGTTGTTAGCTAATGAGTGACCCAAATACTGTTCACAAAAGGGATTAATGCCTGCTTCTAAGTTCATTTAAAAACCAACAAAACCAACAAAACTACCTGATGGGGCTATGAGCTATACAAAGGAAATTCATTTCTTCAGACTCCCAAATCAGTCCTTTGTATAGTTCATAGACATTCTACTTCATCTTCAAATTATCCAATCATTACCTCCACACTTTAAAATTATATTTTGCTAACACTTGTTTAAAGAAAAACATCTTAATCTAGGAAAAAGACTGCTTAGTCATCCTGAGAGGGTAGATTAATGACAATAAATACAGGTATGAATGAGCACAAAACACCAAATGAAGAGAAAGTCATGATGAACCTTTTCAGATAGCTGTGAGATTTGCAATGGAAAGATGTCAATGATGTCCCCCTAAGGAAACATTAAATCAAACCCTGAGAGTACACCTGAGTTTCCTCATTTGGCAAAAGCAAGATATCCTCACGCCTTAAAAACAAAACCTCAATCATTTGTTTCTCTAATAAATCTCATCTTGTTCGCCCATGACCTTGACTTAGGTCAATGAATAGCTTGTACTGATGAGTTGTACTCAGACATGAGTGGTTGAAAACTGTGTATAAATCATTAAACAGAAAAATTACTTTTAAAATAAATCTGGGAATTTAGGTTTAGTCTGCCTCTTAACACAGGAAATTTCACAATTTTTATAATGAACTCATTTTCCTGAAAAAAAAAATTAATATGAAGAATTTGGGACCAAAGAGACCATGCTGATTTCTCATTATAGATAATGTTATGGTAGTGTTTACTACATGCCTAACACTGTGCTGAGCCTTTCATCAACATTATCTTACTAGGACTTCACAACTGTAAGCCTCACATACAAAAAAAAGAAGAATTTGAGGCTTACAGAGGGGATGTTCAATGCCTATGGCCTCACTCTGGGTCAGAACTGGAATGGGAACTCTAGGCTCTGCATAGAGAGTCTACCTTGCCTCTCTTGATAATACCTGAAGATATTTATCCAGTGCCATTTTTTTCTGACCAGTCATGAGAACCTCTAATTCTGCCAAAATTTGAGGCTGAAGCCCAGTCCTGTAAAATAACATTAGACCATGGGTCTTTGATGCTCAGAGCTAGGCCGCCCCTTTCAGATGTATCCTACATTGAATTCAATTATCCCTTTAGACTCTCCAGCACTGGGCACTCTTTGGTGAAAGGGATCTTTAGATCAGCACAATAGCCCTGATATTGGATAATAAAGGCCTTTCATTTATCCTGAAAGCCAAGGACCATTCATTCCAAAGAATATACAGGAAGCAGAAGCAGAAGACTCAGGCTCCTGAGAAAACAAGAGACAGTACCTGTGTCTTCAAATTAAATGTGTATCTTAGGAAAATAGAACCGGTATTGACAAAACAGCTCAGCCCCACTGTCATCTGAAAAGACAATTTTGAAGCCACTGAAACACGTTATTGGAGTTTGCTCAAGGCACAGGTCTCAAACAAGAGCACACTCGAAGTCCGTAATATTGCACATGCTTGGGTCTGCTGGGGCCCTCCCCAGGGTGAAATGAGTAATTCCTACGTAAAGCATTCCTTTCTGCAACAGCAATCTATTCAGAAAAGAGGCTACTGTGGCTGGCATGCCGGGGGGATGCCTTCTGGGCTTCTAGCCCTTAAGAATTGTGGTCTTGAGTCTGACATGCCTGGTTTTGAGCTCCAGCTCCTACTTACCTGCCATCATGACCTTTAGTAAGTGACTTGTCTCAGGTTCTGTGTTTATCACATGGGATGGTAACACTTCATATATACTGTTTTATGGTGGAGGAGGGTCACAATTAGTTGATATAGTGCTTGTAAAGTGCTTAAAATATAGTCTGACATTCACTGTGCAAAAGCTATTATTTTTGAAACTAGTATCCCCTGCTTTCCATTTGGGTGTAACTATTCACCTTATTTTTAGACATGACATCCTTCAATGATTTTGCCAAACTTTCAGTCGGTGAGGCTAAAATCCTCCACAAAGGAAAGGAACTCTGGTGTTTTGTAATCCATCATCTGATGGGTGTTTAGAAGAAAAGAGGAAGGAGGTTCGGAAAAAGACCACAGTGAAGAAAAGGAACCATAGATATAATAAAAGCAGAGAGGTCAGATGGCAAGGTTGGGATCCTTTAGTTTGTAAATGAAATAGAGGGTCAAATCCTGACAAATCTAGAGGCCAGGTTCTTACCTTACTTGCTTATCTAAATTAGAGCAGGGAATGAAAAAGTCAGTCGGAAGAAGGGGGGGAGATTCTAGAACTCTTGCCCTGGCCTCAGGCACTGGTCTTACAAACCCTTGACCAAGAGACTTTCTAGAGGACAGCTGGAGATTGGAGAAATAGTCTGGGTTTTGACATCAGGCAGTCATGGGTGAGAATCTCAACTATACCACTCCCAGACTTGCAGTATCCTTAGCCTTGTTGTCTCTTTATTTCCCCAGTGTAAAATGGGACAATACTAACACCATTGAAAAGGTTTGGTGTGAAAACAAAACAAGATGAGACCTGATAGAGTGCCTAGCATAGTCTGTGGACCACAGCAGGTCAATGTCAGCACACTTTAATCTTTCCAACTCTTTTTTTGGGGGGGATTCGGAGTCTCACTCTGTTGCCCAGGCTGGAGTGCAGTGGCACACTCACGGCCACCACAGCCTTGACCTGCTGGGTTCAGGCAATTTTTCCACCTCAGCCTTTCAAGTAGCTGGGACTACAGGCATGCGCCACCACACCCAGCTAATTTTTTGGTTTATTGTAGAAACAAGGTCTTGCTAAGTTGCCCAGGCTGGTCTTGGGCAACTTAGTCTTGCTGAGTTGCTAAGTTCCCTAGGCAATCCTCTTGCTTCCACCTCCCAAAGTGCTGTATTACAGCAAATCTTAATTTTAAGACAACTCTTAAAGTACTTTAGTCAGTCAGAATAAGAGATAACCACACCCAAGCACCTACAGTTAGAATGGCCATGAGCTAAGAGCTGGCTAGCACACTATATAGGGCAAGGATGCAAACATAGCAGGTCTTCTATGGTACTGTCTTTGAGGGTGCACATTGGTGCAAGCTCTCTTTAGGGTAATGGATCAATGTCTACTTTTTTTTAAGTGGGAGTCTCACTCTGTCTCACAGGCTGGAGTACAGTGGCATGCTCATGGCCACCACAGCCTCAACCTGCTGGACTCAGGTGATCCTTCCGCCTCAGCCTTCCAAGTAGCTGGAACCACAGGCGCACGCCACCATGTCCAGCTAATTTTTTTGTTTACTGTAGAGACCAAGTCTCACCATGTTGCGCAGGCTGGTCTTGAACCCCTAGGCTCAGGCAATCCTCTCCCCTTCGCTTCCCTCAGTGCTGGGATTACAGATGTGACCCACCACATTCAGCTCAATGTCTATATTTTAAATCCATGTACCTTTTAACCATTCATATACAGAGGTACACATGGATAGGCAGCAGTTTCTGTACCTAGCTCTTCACTGCAGTCTGATGGGGAATAGCAACAGTGCAAGATAAGACCCAGAAACATTCTAAATTCCACCAGTAGGATATCTTGTCTGTAAGAATGCACACAAACATGAGAAAAAAAGGAATGGGCTGGATCCCAGAGTAGGACACAAAATGATCTCCTAGATGGATAAAGGTGTTCAAGTAAGTGCTTAGTCATTTTCAATCCTGCTATTTTGGGTTTGGAACTAGTGAGAAGTTAGAAGATATTAAGATTCAATTAGAAAAATAAAAGATTCAATTAGAGGCAGATGATAGAGATAGGGATAGAGACAGAGAAATAGGGAGGGGGGTGGGAAGGAGAACCAGAGAAGGAGAGAGAGAGAGAAGGATAGAGATAGAGATATAGATGATAGCAATAGAGATAGGGATAGAGACAGAGAAATAGGGTAAGGCAGAGAGAGAGAAAAGGAGATAGAGAGAGAGAAGGATAGGGATAAGGATAGAGACAGAGATAAGGATAGAGACAGAGAATAGGAAGAGAGAGAGAAGGAGAAAATCAGAGAGAGAGAGAGAGAGAGATCAGGATAGGGATAGAGATACAGATGATAATGGTGAGATAGGGATCAAGATGAAGAAATAGGGAGAGAGAGACAGAGAAAGAGAGAAAGATAAGGATAGGGATAAAAATAGAGATGATAGAGACAGAGACAGGTACAGAGAGAAAGAGGCAGGCATATACTTACATTTGCATAAAACATTTCTAAAAGAAAATATAAGAAACTGGTAACTCTTATTTCTGGCAGAGAGACTAAGAACTGGGGTTGTGGGAGTTAGGAAATTTTCGTTTTCATTTCATATCCTTTCCAAGGCTTGACTCTTTAAACTACAAGTCTAATAGCCTTAATAATAAAAACGATAATAATAATTGCTAGTTAAAAAAGAAAAGAATGCGCTGAGCAAGTGTTCCCTATACCTTAGCTACTTAAATGGTTTAAAAATCAGAGGCGGTACATAAAGGGTTAAATATAGGCGGCCATCACCAACCAATATATTATCTTCCTAAAAGTATTAATGAAATACAGACACAGTTAACAACCCAGTGGAAAGCAGCAGAGGTCAAAGAACCCAGCTCCTTAAACAGCTCTTTTCCGCATCAGTAGAGCCCAGAGCTCGGAGAACTAGCTCAGGCACCCACATCTTTTCTTCCACCAAGGCTCAGAGCTAGTGGAAAAGTGGTGGGAAACTTTTAAAACAGACTGCAGAGGTGTTAAAAATAGAAGCTAAGTTGCTATTGGAGATACATCGAGAATTCACCACTTGCAAATCTCTAATTATAATATGTCAAGAGTAAAATACCTTGTCAGGAACAGTATCTAATATAATACAGTATTGGCACTGTCAGCACAGTGATCTATGATGTGTTTGGAGGCCTACATTAAATAGAAATTCAGCAGAAAAAATGTCCTGCAGGGACTCATCTCAGCCCGTGGGGAACTGAAAGGATGACCTGGTAAGTCTTTTCTGTCTGCGTTTTACTTAGCTCTGGTTGGGAGCTCTGGGTGCATCCTGCTTCCCTTTTACAGATTCTGCACTTTGTGTTAAATCATGTGCATATATTAGATGTTCTTGGATCCCACCAGATGGATGGATGTTTTCTCTTTCCCAAAAGTACCTAGTTTCTCAAGGAAATAATGGCCTCTGCAATGCCCTTAGGATGACATTAATGGAGATTATATATATACATATATATATAATGGAGATTATATATATATATATATATATATACACATATATAACATAATATGTATACACATATATATGTGTGTGTGTGTGAGTGTGTATATATATATATATATATTTCAAAGGACAATCAGTTACTCCAAGCACAACAATATCCAGGTATCCATGAACCTGCAATCATTAGTCAAACTCCCAGTTTGAATACTCCATTGATGTCTCATTCAAATACTCTTCCTCCAAACCTGACCCCTATGAGTTCTCATTGTTCTGCTCTTGCCCCTCTCTTCATTCCCTGCACTTGACAAAGATGCCCATGCAAGCCTTACCCTACTAATGGCTCAGCATACTATCTTCAGGTGGAACTAGTTTCTGTCTACACAGTCCCTTTAGTGAGCTGTTCTGAAAGCATCTTATCATGGATTCTAGTAAAACAATCCTCATCCTGTTTACTTGGGTATGAAGCTTCTCGATGGACCCAGGGCTGAGGCACCCAATCTCAGCCTCAGTCACTGAATGAAGATAACACCACACAAGCCAGGGAGAGAAAATGCTTCCCATGAGAAGGCTTGCATGGCACCAATTCAAGAGCCTTTTATGGGGCTGCTGGCATAGTGACTAGATCCTGAACTTACAGGGTCAGAAACACAGAACAGAGGTGAACACACAGAAGCAAAGCCAGGATGAATCCCACTGGAATCTGAAAGATGTGTCTCAAGAACCAAGCTGGGTCTAAGTCAACTCTCTTCCTGGTCTTTGTTGTCTGAGCCGACACATCTTGTGCTGAAGATTCTGAAATGTACACATCCTCAATAATTCTGAGGCAGATCCCTTAGAAAGTATTTTTTCCTACCATTATCAGGATACATAAAAGCCGTGAAAACCTATGCTCTGGAATTTGGCACATGATTATAATCAACAGAACGCATATCTTATATTCTCTCATGAACCTAAGGCTCTCCAAGAGTAGAGTGTTGTCTGCCCATCATTTTATCTCTCTGCAGTGCCTGGGCACTGTGGACACCCAACATGCTACTTAAATTTAATTGTGTTGATCTCTAAAGTGTTCTTTTTGCAGGAAAAGAATGCTGAGCATCTCCACTCCCCAATTGGATTGAGTTCCTTTAAGATAGGCATCATTAACTCTTTATTTTTAAATCTCATTTACAACTCTTCTGGCTTAAACTCTTTTCAATGGCTTCCCGTTGCTCCTAACGTGGAATTCCAACTCCTTATCGGACCCACCAGGCTGCCAGGATATATAATCCATGTTAATTGTTCTCTGTTTATCTTTGGACACAATATGCCAGCACCTACTTCACCAATGCCCTAAACAGACTGGCCTGTTCTTAGGACTTAAGACAAGCTGAGATATTCTCAACTTTAGAACTTTTGACTTTGGTTGTCTGTGACACTTTGTCTTCTCACCTTAAATATCATCTCTGTAGAGATGTTTCCAGACTATGCATTTGCAGTTAACACCTCAGTTCTTTTTAAGTCTTCCTGCTGTACTCATATTTTTCTTAAGTATATCTATCATACTTTGTGGTTATACATGAGGCGCTCAATCTCAGCTCATACTAAGTAACAGAAGGGAAAGAGAAAGATCATGTTGTCTGGTTTGACTGTGTCATCTAGTATGAGTCTTGGCCCCAGTAGATGTTTAATAAGTAGTTATGAATAAATACATGCATCTTTCATAGAAGTTAACTTAATAAATAATATCTGATTGGACTTTTTTTGTTTGTTTGTTTGAAAACATCATACCCAGGCACTAACACCTTTAATTATCACAAAATAACCAACAAAAAGTAAACAATAATCCTATCACCATCACCTGGTAGTCAACACAAAAACAATACACACCTGCAAAACCAGCAAATCCATTTACTAGACTTATGCCTGGGGTATGGCAGCCAAATACAAAAGGTCAGTAACAGCACTGTTCACAAGAGTCAAAATGCCCATCAATGGATGAATGGATAAATAAAATGTGTATATCCCTATGATAAAATATTCAGCATGAATGAACCTTGACAATGTTATGCTAAGAGAAAGAAATCAGAAACAAAAGGTCATATAGAAAGTAGATTGGTGGTTACCAGAGGCTGGGGGGAGGTGGAATGGGTATTAGGGTGGTGAAAACATTCTGAAACTAGATAATGGTGGTAGTTGCACTACATTATGAGTATACTAAGTGCTGCTGAATTGTGTATATTAAAATGGTAAGTTTTCTGTTATATGTATTTCACCACAATAAACAAAAAAGGCAATAAAAACATTTCAGAGCATACACTATTTGTTAAATGAGTGGGTACAAAGCTAGCCTCCAAATGAACAAGTTGCTAAAGTCGATCAACAGTTCCTTTTATTATAGGAAACATATCATGCTTCAAACCCACAAATGTCTTCACAAGCAGTGGTTTTCCAAAGGCTTGAGGACATGGAGAGAGGGCAGAATCGCCTTGCACCTAAAAAATTAAATGAGTGGGTACAAAGCTAGCCTCCAAATGAACAAGTTGCTAAAGTCAATCAACAGTTCCTTTTATTATAGGAAACATATCATGCTTCAAACCCACAAATGTCTTCACAAGCAGTGGTTTTCCAAAGGCTTGAGGACATGGAGAGAGGGCAGAATCACCTTGCACCTAAAAAATTAAATGGTCTAGACAAGAAGTCTAGAAGCTTTAGAGAAATTCCACAAGTCAAGGTTTCCCAAATGTATGGTCCAGATAGGTCTTGGGTATGAATGATTATTTTGGGTGGTATACAAGTGAACATTGTTTAATTTTAATATCATTATTTTTGTTTAGACTTATTTTTGGTTAATGGCCAACAATACCAGTTTTCACATATAGTGATGATAAAATATTTCTGTTTGCTTGATTTTTTAACCATTGTAATCAATTTACATGCAATCAAATCACTGTTTTTGGTGTATAAAGTTGTGTAACCATCACCATTAAGATCTAGAACAGTTTCCTTATCCACACAAATTCTCTTGTGTTGATTCTTTGTAATTTTACACTTCTCTATTCTTTAATCCAACAATAAAAAGGAAGAAACTAGCAACAAACATAGCAACATGGATGAATCTCAGATGTGTTAGGCTGAGTTAAATTAGGATCCTCACTCAGAGACTTGGGTAGAAATGGGAAGTAGCTGCAAACGGGCACAAGATTTGTTTTTAGGGTGATGAAAATGTTCCAAAATGAGATGTCAGTGATGCTCACACCGCTCTGTAAATATATTAATAATCAGTGAATTGTACACCTGAAATAGGAGAATGTTATGGTATATAAATTATAACTCCATAAGGACAATTAACAACAACAAAAAGATTCCATTGGGATGGCGTTCTGGAAAACTGTAGGAACAGAAAATCGATGAATGCTTCTCTTTACAAATATTAATTTAAAAAGTGTCCACTTAAATAAATTCTAGGAAAGAATGCATATGGATGAAGTAAACTGGGAAGTTGGTATGACAAGGACTGGTTAGGGACAGATTTTTTCACCAGGGTCCCCAGGTGGATGGGGGTGCACCCCCGCTGTCATCCCCAGGGCTGGGGCACTAGTGCACTTTGGAAAGCCCTTGTCCTGGCCTGAATATCCTCCCGTCCCTAGAGGAAAGCATCCACTTACTGTGGCGGTGCCAGAGACGGTCTGAGCGTTGGTGTCCGGAGGGCTCTGCTCGGAGTGCGACTGGGCGGGAGGGTACAGGTTTAACGTGTGCTCGGGGACGGTGGTCTGGCCTGTGTACTCTGGCGCGGGGTGGGGATGAGGAGCTGTGTATTCCGCGGGGATGCCGTTCTGCGGGGGAGCAAATTGGGCCGAGGCGTAAGGCTGGGCCATTGTGTCAGGGGCAGCAGCTGCTTCCTGATTACCCTGAAAAATAATAAAGGTGGAGAGAAAGAGAGAACGCCATGAGTGGGTACTATGCAAAATCTGGCCCCAGGCCCCAGGCCCCAGGCCCCAGGACTACAGTTCCCTGTATCCTTTCTTATTTCTTTCTTCTTTTTTTTTTAAAGCCAGGATCTGGCTCTGTGCTGCCTAGGTTAAAGTGCAGTGGCCTTGACCCCCTGAGCTCAAGGGTTCCTCTCACCTCAGCCTACCAAGTAGCTGGGACTACAGGCACGTACCACCACGCCTGCCTACTTTTTCAATTGTTTTGTAGAGGCAAGGTCTTACTCTCTTGCCCAGGTTGGTCTTAAAACTCCTGTGCTCAAGCAATCCTCCCAGTTTGGCCTCCCAAAGTGCTGGGATTACAGGTGTGAGCCACCATGCCTGGCCTTCTCTGCACCCTATCTAAGTACCACCACAGTGCCACCAGCCTGAGATGGTAATTGTCCCAGAGCATCATCACCAGACTCTATCAGGAAATAATAACCACCACTTATCCCCACTTTACAGATGCAGAAATAGAGGCTCAGAAAGATGATCACTTTTTTTTAGTCAGGGTCTAAAGAGTTGCCCAGTCTACCATTCAGACTGTAATGGCCTATGTCATACCAGATTGGATTTGGGGGGCAGAATCTTTTAATTTCATCCCCATTTTGGAAGCTGTGAGCATATAGCTGTCCACAGTGACAGCAGAACCTTGATTTGATACTTAAAGTGCCAAGAGAGATTAAATTGAAAGTGTGTGTTCTTGAGAGGAGAGACAATTTATCTAAGCATTTGAATTTAATCAAAGTTTTACTCGACGTGGCTCACATAATGGAATGGGGACAGGGTTCTTTTAATGGTCCCAGTGTTGTGTATGTGTGGTTTGTGTGTGTGTATGTGATATCCCTAGTGCCAATATGAAGCTGCCAATGAAAATTCAGGGCCTAATTTGGACAAAGATGGCCCTCTATGATATTCCCATTTAAAATATTTCTGCAGAATATTGAACTTAAATGTTAGCCTCATTAGTTAATACCTCTTGTTCCTAACCCTCTGCTTTTTTTTTTTTTTTTTTAATAAACACAGAGTAGTATATAACAATTGGCTTTTTAGATCCAGGCAAAACATGCAGTATGATAATTATACTCTCAAAATTATACTCTCAACTCAAAAGAATTTTAAAACACACACACAACAAAAACCTGAATTCTAATCCATCTCCATCCCTACAACTCTACCACCCTACATACAACACACACACACACACACACACACACACACACACATACACACACAGAAGGCATAAGAAGTTGTAACCCAAAGGTCCATATTTTCCATGGTCTCGAGAGATAAGATCGCACAGTCAAAAAGAGAGATGGGGGTGGGGGGGAGGATCTTAGCAATTAAGCACACCAAATAGCTGCCTCTCCCATTGTCTGTGGTCAATTAGCTGCGACTTTAGCTCTCCTGTAATGATACCAAGGCACAAATGTCAGAATTGCTCCTGTCTCCTCAGCACCCATCACCAACATTTGAGAGCCTCTTCCTCTAAAGCAATTGAAGCACAGCAAAATCACAGTGAAAAAAAAAGACAAAAAAGTTTGTTCGCAGAGCTATTGCATTTGTTTAGAAGGACCTTAATTAGAAAGTTAAAGATGACACTTGGAAGATAACTAAGCATAGGATAATTTTAAAACATTTTACAAGGAAAATATTCCCATCAGGCTCTCTTCTTCTCCAGACAAATTTCTCCAAATGTCTGTGCTACTGGAAGCAAAAGTGCACAAGTGTTTCTTTCTCTCTTCCTAACATTTTTCCCACAGTGTTGGGTCTGTGAAGGCTCTGCCTGTGCTGAGACTGGGTCCCTATACATGAAATTAACTCTATCCCTTCTTGGGAAAATACAGAGGACATTTATTGTTAATGTTGATTAGTCTCCACCTCTATTTCTTCAGTGACAATACCCCAGTCTCCCTTTGAGGGACAGTCTCACTCTCAGCCCATGTGGTGATGATGCAGCTGAAACCAGCCTCTGGTTATCTCGAGATACAGCTGCTGGATACCAGCCTGGCCAACCAGGTTCCACTGCTGTAGTCACAGGGATCTGGGTTCATGCCCATCTATCTAGTGAGTCAATTAGTATGTTAAGCTGTAGTCACACCAATGAGTCCCAGTTAACCTAAGATTTTACTAAAGTTTTTGGGGAAGAATTTCCGTCTCTACTGACTGGCAGCTGCAAAAATAGCATAAGAATGAGTTGCCAAGAATTGTCACTTAAAGAAGACCTACAGGTGAAGTCAACCCAAAGGAAAATAAAGCCCCAAAAAACTGAGAAACAAAGAGGTATCAACTGAGTCCTAGTAACATCATTTGAAGTCTTGGATCCAACTTACCTGCAGTTAGTAACACCCCTGATTGTTTTAGTTACATGAGTCAGTACCTGTCCTATTTTTAACAGCTTTATTGAGATATCATTAACATAAGCATTATACAAATGTAAGGTGTATAACTTGATGTTTTGACATATGCATACACTGTGAAATGACCACATTCCAAGTAATTAACATATCCATCACTTCTACGTGGTTTCCATTTGTGTGTGTATGTGTGTGTGTGTTGAGAAGATTTAATTTAAGATCTATCTTCTTAGCACATTTTAAGTATACAATACAGTATTTTTAACTCTCATCCCCATTCTGTTTTTAAATCCCCCAGAACTTATCCATCTTGCAAAACTGGGCTTTGGTACCCTTTGTCTTATTTTTCTTAAGTTAGTTTTTCTGTTATAACCAGAAGGATCTTGACTAATTTTTAAAAACTCTTGGACTGTTTTGTAACTCAACTAGCATCATTTCTTTTTCTGGGCCATTTAGGGAATATATCCTTGTGGGGGAAAAAAATCCACAGTGATGCCAATTCTCTATGGCTGATAAAAAAGCCCCAGCAATGTTGGGATCCTGGGAAGTGTCCAAAGACAAATCCATTGTGCTAGAGATGTTTCTGCCCAAAGGTCTGTTTCTGCCTCCCCAACCTTTCACCTGGCCCATCTCTGAACTGAAAGACAGACGTGTGAGTGTAAAAACTCAGGTATGGCCTCATGGGAGAGCACAGAGTGATCCTACAAGCAATGGCAGAGGCAACAGTCACACAAAGACACAGGTGTCCTTCCTCCACCTGCTGCAGAAAATACCTTCACCAGGAACACATATAACTATGCAGTCTTCCATTGGAGCAGCACAATCTCTGGAAGAGTGACCCCTTCCCACAATCTCCTGCAAAAGAGTGAAAGCTCCCTGCTGGGAACTGAGTTTTCTCTGCATTGGGCAGAGAAGGTCCCTGCCCTCAGGAAACTTGATCAGTCAGGGGAGAAGAAGAGCCCATCCTTTCTACACCATCAAGTCTTTGCTGTCCCCCTGTGCTGGGGAAGCCTCCCCTACTCCTGTGCTCAGCTACTACTTACTTCTTTTTTCAGTTTGGATCAAGGACCCTCTCCTCCAGCTAGTCTTCCTTGATTCTCAAACCAAATCAGTTGCCCAACCTCTCTGCTCCACCACAGCTGGTGGTCATGGCTAACATAGCTCCAAGCACTGCTCATTGCCTGTTTGTCTGTGAGCTCCGTGAGGGCAGGATACTGAGCCACATTCTCTGTTCCATCACAATGATCCAGTAGCATGCTAGCTGCAAAGTAGACAATTTACAGGTGTTTGCTAAGTGAACATGAGCTTGAAAAATGAACTCTGGGCATTGTAAAATTTAATACGGCAGCAGGAGATAGGGCCAGGGGAGTAAGAGAGGACTTGGCAAATGACTCATGGGGCAAATCTGACCCACAGCTTGTTTCTTAAATAAAGTTTTATTGGGATGGAGCCATGCTCATTTGCTATTGTCTATACTTGTTTTTGGAGTACAACAGCAGAGTTGAATAGTTGTGACAGACCACCCAGACCACAAAGTCTAAACTATAAATTATCTGTCCCTCTGCAGAAAATGTTTTTTAATGGTTGTGGCAGAATATCATTAGACATGGAGTCACCAGTTAAGAAGTCATCATTGCATAAATAGTTTAGGCAGAAAATAAGGTTGTCAGTGAATCAGAAGGAGAGAGAAAAAGCAGGTGCATTCTACCTAAACCAAGGAGGGATAATCTCAGCTAGTCTTGGAGATTAGCAATGCTGAGGATGGTGTGAATACAGTGATTCAGAATCTTTTCTGGAATTTGCTTTCCATCACCAGATCTTCAACCTGTCAACACACATGCACACACACAGGCTTCAAGTTCAGCTGAAATGGACTTAGAAGAGGAGGTGCATCACAGCCTCAGGCTTCCACACTCTATATGAAAGACAGCCTCTCTCCCTGATGCTAAGAAGACAAGGTAGTCAGTGCCAGGCACTGTGCTGGATACGTTACATCAGTCATTTTTAAGCAGGCATGACTGCTTCCCAGGAAAACATTAGGTGATGACAGGAGAAATTTTTGGTTGTCATGTTGGGGGGGGGGAGACCAGGAGGGCTGCTAAATACCCTACAGTGGATACTCCTGCCCTAAACCATATGTTGATGATGCCAAGGTCTTAAATCCCTACTTTACACATATTGCATCTTTAGTCTCATTGTCAACAGTGCTCTAGTCCAGCACTGGAACATAATGATGCAAGGACAAAGCCACAGGTAGTTCTTAGGGAAGCCAGGTGTTTAACCTAAGCCCATACTTATTGTGTGTCAAGGCATCTCTCAACTAGCAGGAGAATGACCATGTTTGGCTCCCATTTTTTAAATAAACAAACTTTTCTCTATTGCATACACCATGGGTCAGTGCTTTATCTGTTGGTGTGTGACTCCCTGTGGGGAAATCAGGTGCTAGGGCATTTGATTCAACGATGTCAGTAATTCCATTTGCCAGATTAGGTGGGTGACCCTTGGTGAGTGGTGGGGCACCAGCCTGGGAAGCTTCTGCACCATTTTATGCCTCAGGTCTGACTTCAGATGCTTTGAGTCTCTCCTAGGAAAAGCAAGGGTCACAAAGAAAAGCATCACTGGAGCCAGGGCAAACCTCCCACCTTTACCATGATTTGTGCTAGTCTAGCAAACACTGGGCACCATGCTCTAGGGAGTGGGTTTTTGGTAGCCACGGAGGCTGACATCAACATCCGGGTACGTAGGGCTCTGGATTTCATCCTGTACCTGGAGTTCTCAAACAGATGTTGGTGGGACCCCCTACAGTTACTTATGAACACTGACAGCTGTTCCAGAGAGACCTTAATTAATATTCCCAACATTTGCACTTTAGGCTAATTACAGCTAATATTTAATTAAGATCATTGTACTTCCTATGGAATTATTTTTCACCTTCAAATGGCTCCAGAGATGTATTTGTTTCTTCCCTAGCGATGTCCCTGGATTCTTAGCTTGGCTGAAATGTATTTTCTGGAAAAATACATTAACATTAAGGGCACCTTTTCCACTCCAGGTCACAGCAAATCCTGAGCACGTGGAAAGGCTCCGGGTTGAAAGATGAAACTGACTTCATGGAGGGGACAGTGACAGGCACAATTATTTGGAGCATCCCAGCTAGACTTTCTCTCATTTGCAGAAGCTGCCTTCTTTCTTACTCCAATGTCAACCCCCCACCTTTCCCTAAATGATCAGAGAAATTCTGGTATATGCAGAGTCAGGGTGCTTGTGGGTGTTTCTAGCTGATGAGGAGGATGATTCCAAGTGTTTCCCACCTCATCAGGCAAGTGCTTCAAGTGCTTTTGCAAATGCAGCGTTTAATTTTCCATGCCTGGACTTTCTTAAGTTACTTCTCGATACACCAAAGGGGGCTGAGGGAAGCCAAAATCTCACGTTTTAAAAACCACTAATCCTGCCGCAGAACTGAGTAGAAGCTTGAAATAAAGATTATGAGAAAAAATGGAGAAGGAATTTCCTTGTCCTCAGACATCAAACCTCTCAGTGAGCGAGAGCCAGTCAGCAACAGCATGATGATGACAACACTGTCATGAAGCAAGACACCCCAATGAGTAGCTTTCACTCCAGTTCCCAAGAGCAAAATGATTGTTAAAATGCAACCCAGTCTGATTCCCAAAAGCAAAAAAAAAAAGTCATTTCAATTTAAATATTTTACTGAAGCATGAAATAGCCAAGATATTATTGCTATTTTAAGACAAACACTGTAATCTGACTATTAGCATAGTGTGTCAACTCTATCGTATGCATACACACCCAGAAAGCCACTCCCCCCCACACTCAGAGACTTCTCTTTCTCACTGAGGCATCCTTACTTTTCTCTCTGGGGTGGGCTCCAGAGACTGTCAGAAAGAAAATGAGAATTTTGTTTTGTTTTTTAAAGACATAGCCTCCTTCTCCATTCATTGCCTCAAGTGGTTTAATAAAGTGGTTTTGGGAAACTGTTAATAGAACAAAGGGTGGTAGTCAGTCAGACTTTGCAAACATTTTGGCTCAAAATCTAATGCAAACCATATTTCAGCTAAGAAATTGTCTTTATGTGGCAGGACATAAAATAGATCTGTTCTTTTCCATGTAAGTACCTGACTTTCAATGGAAGAGAAAAGTACCTGCTTTCATAGCTGCTGCCCAGGTGGACTTTAAAATAATCAAGTATTTTCGTGTGTGTGTGTGTGTGTGTGTGTGTGTGTGTGTGTGTGTGTGTGTGTGTGTTTTCCCAGCTTTACTGTCAAACTTCATGAGAACACCTTCCCTTTTTGTTTCTGGAATTTACTTGTCTCCAGTCTATTTCTTGACCTGAAAAACCTTTCTGGCCTAAACACAGTCTTTAGAATGAAGAAATGCATAGGAATTGTCAGATCTAATAAGCCAGCTGATTTCATCTGTCCATACAGTCAAGGAAAGCCATGACTTCTGAAATGGGACCCCCCCACCAACATGGACTCACTGGGCATTCTTGGTGGTTGCTTGCAGTTTTTAGTCTTGCTGACAGCTTGTTTTACTTTAGTTTAGTAGCATGGCCTGTGCTACTTCTCTGGCAAGAAATCGCGCATATTCAGAGAAAGCCTCTTGTACTGAACTGAAATGAGCTAAACTGCATCATGCCCCAGGGGCATTGAAACAAAGAAGAAAAATGCAAAATGACACCATTAACCTGCTGGTTCTAAGACC
>NW_007258223.1:36094-36769 GCF_000164805.1 Carlito syrichta | reverse complement strand
AAAAAACAAACTACGTATCAGAGACAGCACAGATTTAATACAAGGAAAGGTTTCAGCTTAATTCAAATCACAAGTTCAAGTGAAAAATTAAATGGAAAAAAAAATACCTGCTGCACCATCCTGCTTCCTTTCTCCTCCATAAACTTAGCAGCTGTTCTTGTCCCACACCACAAAGCATCTGCCCAAAGCAAGCCTCAATTACAAGCGAGGGTGTGCATGCTGTGCAGTGTGTGGATGATGGGGTGTTGAGGTAGGGGGAGCCGAGGCCGCCTTGCTGACCTCCCCCTCAACATCTGACTGCTCCCCAAACCAAACCCAGATGGGACTTTTCCTGTCAGCAAGGCCTGGCCCATCAATCACAGCTTGCTCCTCCTCTGGCTCCTACCCTCAGTTTCACAGTGCACCACTGAGCAGATGATTATATAGAGGAAGAAAGCAAAAAAAAAAAAAAAAAAAAAAAAAAAACAACAGGGCTCGACTACATTAATAGCTGTTTAAAAAACATTAAAAATGCGATTCTATGCATCGCCTGGAGCTGGAATTTTTCATTACTAAACTAAATATATGGTATGCAAAGTTATAAAATCCAGCAGGGAGCTTGTCACTATCTTATTTTATTTTATTTTATTTTTAAAGGGGAGGGGAAATGGAAGGGAAGGAACGGGGGGGGGGGTG
>NW_007258223.1:20420-36074 GCF_000164805.1 Carlito syrichta | reverse complement strand
TGGGGGGGGGGGGGGGCGCTGAAGAAAGCCAGAGATAGAGAGATAGCAAAGGGTAAATTAAACAAAAAACCTAGGGCACGTCAGAGAGAATGAATGTATAACAAAACTGTGTGGTTCATCGGAAATTGCTCTTAAAAGACCATAACTGATGATTACTTGGAAGATTTTGAAATCTAGTTCTTTTGCAGACTAGCTGTGTGATCTTAGACAAGTTGTTGTAATACTCTGGGTCCAGTTTTTGCTTCTGTTTAATGGGAACAATGATGAATGACTTCATAGTGTTATTGTGAGGATTTAATTAAAAATCAAATTACAACAAAAGAAACACACACAGGGCCTGGCTCATAGTGTACACTATATAAACAGATTCATTCATTCACATTTAATGAAATGGCCAGCAAAACCCAAAACCATCTGTGTCCCCATAGACCTTAGAGTCAAGTATGGCAACCGGCTTCAAGAAAAACAAAAACACACACACAAACAAGATGACCACAGAATTCCAGTGGTGATAAATGCTGTGAAGGAAAAGTATAGGGGTCTTGCTTTCTCCTTTTCTTGAACTTTTGCCTTTTTCCTAGCTTATTGTTTTTTTCTTCTCTCTCAACAAGCAAAAATAAAATCTCTTGCAAAAAAATTCCCAGTGAAACACTGCATACATGCCAAATGCAGCCTCTTTATGTAAAGCTGCAAATACTTTGTTCTCCCTTTATTATTAAAACTACAACAACCAGAGTGAAATGTCTAAACAATTTCAGTTTTTATTTGGTCATGTCTTTCCTGCTCATCGAGGGAGAGGTTTCAAGTGGCCCATTCACCCTCCTATGGACAGCGGTTTATCCCTGAGACTCCTTGCTATAAAAAGAGAGATCTTGCTAGACTGGAGGGAATGGACAGGGTTTTGGAGTGATTAAACTTGTAATTAAACTATCTAACAGAGGAGAACGAGAGTAGAAGAGGCTGCCTGGAAGAATCCAACCTTTCTACTGGTTTGTCTTGCAGATTCTAGTTCAAGTTGCCCCTGGGTGATATTTTTTAAAATTTCCAGCTCCCTAAGGTTGAAAAGAAAGTCTGGATAAATAGCATTTATGCCATCCTTACATTTCCTTTTCAATCATACCCTGAGGGTATCTTCAACTCAGCAAAGTGTCAGGGTTAAAACAAGCAGCGCTTTCAGTTTCCCTAAAGTAATATGCTAGCTCCCTCTCTGAACCAAGTAGCCACAGAGGACAAGAAGCCCTGCTTGGAAAGACCCCAGCTCAGCATGTGGGGACAGAAGTTGCTCTCATGAACCATCCCCTCTCATCCTTCTCTGAAAAGCCACTGCTGTCCTTCAACCTGGGAAAGAAGGATGAGCCCATGACAGACAACTCTGGTGAAAGCACCGAGGCTCTAGGGACTGAGAGAGGAAGTACTAAAAAACAATCAAACAACAACAAAAAACGTAAATAGAGAAAGAGTTTCAGGTGGAAACAATCAGAGAGCTGCAATAGGACATGGGTATTAATCAACTAAGCATGAATTAGTTGAGCGTTATTAAAACAACATCATTATATAATATACATATATAATATACATTATATTTTAAAAATATATTATACACTATATGTCATATAATATATTATACATTATATATTATATAATCTGTTACATATTATATAGTAGGGGGTCTCACCCTGTCCCCAGGCTGGAGTACAGTGGCACAAGCTGGGCTCATCACAGCCTCTATCATGTTATTGCAGGTGATTCTACCTCCTGAGTTGCTGGGACTACAGGTGTGTGCCACCATGCCCTGCCAATTTTTTTTGACTGTTGTAGAGATGCAGTCTTACAATGTTACCCAAACTTGTCTCAAACTCCTGGGCTCAGGCAATCCACCTGCCCTGGGCTCCCAAAGTGCTGCGATTATAGGTATGAGCCACCATGCCTGGCCAAGTTGGACATTATTTTTAAAAGTCAGATACTAGGGTTCCACACCAGACCTATTGTCTCAGAATCTTTGCAACTGGGATACAGGCCCCTGTCAAAAGGTGCCATAGGGTGTTCTGATACACTATCCTGGGGATTAATAATCTGTGTTTTTCATGCTGTAGGTGTGATACCTTAAGTTGTAAATCTCATGTAGGGGGTCATCACATCAACATTCTTTAAATGAAATAAACTATACCATATAGGAGAAGAATAAAATAGTTAAGAGTTGGTGTTGTTTCATGAAACTTTTATGTGGGAGAATTGGGTTGCAATGTAACAATTTTTATGGATTGCATTAAAAGCAAATAAAATATGAAAAACACTGTGCTAAAGAATTTTTGGTATTAGTTACTATCTAACCTTTTAATGCTGTGACTGTGGAATCCAAGTTAAATATTGAGGAATCAGAAGCATAATGGTGGAACTATTGGCAAGTAATTCAACCTTTACATGGCACAGTTTTCTTATTCATAAAATATAAATAGCAATACATATTCTTCTCCCCAATCAGACTCTTAGGATATTGTAGGGAGAAAGTCTACTGGAAAGTGATTAATAATCTAGAAATTTCTTCAGGCATGCACATCCCATTGCGGGAATGAAATTGGTCCCCCTTCCAGTCCAGTGAGGTTCTTCCTCTGGAGAACCTAGGGAGAGGTGAGGTATGTTGTATCTTTACCTACTGTGTGTCAGGTACTTTAGAATTCACAACTGTGTACATGAGGTAGACATCATGGTCCCTTTCACAGATAAGAAAACTGAGATGCTAAATGGGTAAAAAAAATCACCTTCTAATATAGGAGAACCAGTAAATTAGTTAGTGGAAGAAACAGAATTTAACCTAATCTGTTCTTATTGAAAAATCCCTACTAACTGAATCCATACTAAGATGAAGATGGTGGTGATGGTGGTGGTGAAAATGGCAATGGCAATGATGACAGTGGTGATATGATAAGAAACCTTTTCTTAAGCACCAACTACATACTTATTATTGTTCTAAGCACTGAGGAAACAAAACTTAGCAAGGCAGCTTTTCCTATATTACCTCATTCAACAAGAATCCAAGGTACTGCATGTGGTTCTCCTCTTTGTCAAGGCAGATGGGGTTACTTGCTCATACTCACACAACTAGTTAGTGCTAGTTACACAAATCTATCAAAGTCCTACGTTCTTAGTCAGAGAGGGATTCAAATCTGACCTCATTTTGGTAAACATACGAACCTTAACTCCCGTAACCATGCCAGCTTACAGGAACTTACCTCTTGAACAAAGAATTCTGAAGTGTTCTAAAGTCATAATTCATAACAACCAACAGATAACAGGAATCTGTGCCACAGATTCCAGTGAAAGCAATGTGTCTCATTTCACTTCCCCAGCCTCAATAGGGAAGCAGAGAGGGGACCGAAGCCATCTTGTTACGGCTGACAAACACCAGCCCCAGGAACATAAACCAACTGAGTGGGTGTCAGGCCTGCAATGACGAGGTGTCATGTTTGCAAAATGTTCCCTCCTGATTTTCTGGTTGGAGTTACAGAAGGCAACGTAGAACTTGTTTTTCTCAACTCCTTAAAAGTTAGTGACAATCAAAATTGATAGCACTTTGTACAAGTCAGGGACCTGGATGTAGTCACTTCTGAGGTGACATTTCCAAAGGGAAATGTATTTATCACTTTACAAATTAGTGATCATTGGAATAAGTGACTTTCTCAATTAACAGCATCGTGCACTTAGGAAGATGGGGGTCTCAATGTCCCAGAGTCTCAGAGCACCCTGCCTTGTCCTCTAAAACCTTTGTCAAAGCTACACATCATATACATATTTGATGTCTATCTCTAACTGGACTGTAAGTTCCACGAGTACAGGAACCTCCTCTGTCGTTGTTGTTGCTATTATTATCATTATTATTACTGAGATGAAGTCTCACTGAGTTGCTCAGGCTGATCTTGAAATCCTGGCATCAAGTGATCCTCCTGCCTCAGCCTCCCAAAGTGTTGGGATTACAGGTATGAGCCACTAAGCCTGGCCTTTTTATTTATTTATTTATTTATTTATTTATGTATTTATTTATTTAATTCACTGTTCTCTCAAGTATCTCAAACAGTGTGTGAGGCTCACCATATGTACACACACACAGAAGCATTCCAAATGTTTTGCTGAGTAACAAATGAATCCCAAGCTCAATTTTTATGAATACCAAGAGATGTTCTGACTCACTCAGCACTTCAAGGCACTGAGAACAAGGCCAAAATATCTCATCCACTGTTACCCTGCACTGTTGAAGAAAATGTTTCCCATTGGAATATCCCAACATTACACTGAAGGATTTTTTGTTGTTGTTGGAAAGTCGTTTGGCATTGTGCTTCACCTGTCATCTGTACAATTGCTGAAAATGCCTTGTTATTGCCTAGTATTAAGTCAAGCCAGAGCACCTGTTATTCATTGAGCGCCTTCTAACTATCAATGTTAGTCCTTTAGATATGTTGCCTAACTTCATCTCCACAGGAGCTATAGTAATAAACTTATTTTTAGCACACCCATTTCACAGATTTGGAAACATAAGATCTTGAAACTAGTAAGAGCAGATCCAGATCTCAAATCTAGGTCTCTCTCTAAAGATGAGGTCATTTTCATAATCTGTGGTTGACCTCTTTGTAAGCTAGGATAAGGGGTTATATTTGTAAGGGTAATGGTAGAACAATTCAACCACAAAATAGTTTTGAGACAGTTTGATAAAGTCCTCAAGTATCTTAGGCAAGGTTGGAAGTTATCACAAAAGCATGAGGCCTTATTCCAGACATCCTAAGATCTGGAACCCATGTAGGTTAGTGATGTTAATGATGATGATATAACTTATAACATTATTGATAATAACAATAATGCAATTAGAAGTGATCTCACCATGTGCTTGCTATTGCCCTAATTTTTTTTTTTTTTTTGTCGTTGTTGTTAGAGTCTCACTCTGTCATTCACGATAATGGTCACCACAGTCTCAACATGCTGGGCTCAGGTGATCCTTCTGCCTCCGTCTTTCAAGTAATCAGAACTATAGGCATGTACCACCACACCAGGTTTTTTTCTTTTAATTTTTATTGTAGAGACAAGGTCTTGCCAAGTTGCCCTGGCTGGTCTTGAACACCTGGGCTCAGGCAATTCACTCACATAGCCTCCGAAAGTGCTGGGATTACCAACATGAGCCACCGTGCCCAGCCCCTGAATATTCTATAAATGTAGTTTCCCTCAATGTAACCCACAGCCCCATGATATGAGCACAAACATGATCTTCATTTGATAGATAAGAGGGTGTGAGAGGCTAAGCAAATTATCTGAGGTCAGCCACAGAGTGCATGATGAAATCTGTACTAATGCAGCTCTGACTCTAGAGCCTCAGTCTACAACACCCATTATTTTCAAATTATAGAGATATAATTACATAGAAAGTTTCAAAAATTGTAGAGAAAGATCTTGTGTAACTTTTATCCATTTTCCCCAGTGGTAACCGTTTGCATAAGTGTAATACATTGTCAACACCAAGAAGTGTAGCTATTTTGAGTGTTAATGCTATCTATACCACCCCAACATTGCCATACCCATCTACTCCTGAGTGACAGGGAGAGTTGCCCACCACTGTCACCGATATAGTTGTGCAGCCAAAAGGGCAAATGAATGAGCAGAACATTGAACCATGCCAATAAACATTTGCAAAAGTCATTTCTGTAAGGGAAAGAACAAACAAATGCATCTTAAATTATAACTCAATAGGGTTTCTTCACCGCCTGAGTATGGAGAAAACCTCATCCCTGAACAGATTTTCACAATCTATCTCCTTTCACCAGCCCACTTTTTTCTAAAGAAGAAGGGGGAACACATTCTTACTGCTACCACGAGAGTAAAATCAGTGTCAAACTCATATTCAAGATAAATTTAGATGACTTGTACCATTGCTGATACTACTACATTTAACCAAATCCACAAAAGGAAAAGGATGGATTCTGTCCCCCTAAATAGCTTGTTTACAGTTACCCTGCAGATATGATTTGGGAGAATATTGCTGTGTTACCTACTTCATCATAGCTATTCAGAGGATTCTCTGCTGATTCTAAAGTGCAAAATTGATAGATTTAACATGAAGCAACTTTCTTTGTAAGAGAGAAAGTAGCTATACATAAGACAGAACCAAATAGCCTCGAGATGTTGCTGACTCAGAGTGTCACCAAGAGTGTGCCACAAGATTTGGAAAATTAGGAGCAGTAAGTCACACTACTGAGAAGAGAATCATATACTCTTCCCATTGGGATGATGTTACAGGTAATGGAATGTTCTAGCAAAGAGAAAAACAAATACTCTTGATATAAATCAGTGCAAGGAGTTGATTCCATTGTCTTGGACATGGAAAAGTTCCAAATCATTTCCTCTTACCACATTATAAAGTTTTCTACTCAGTTTATGTCCCACTAATCAACATATCTTATTTTTCTTCTTCAGTCCCTTCTCAAAGCTGGGTACCTAAACATAGCCTAAATCACCCTATGGCTTTGAGGAGACATGGCACAGTTAAGGTTTAGGAGCCACCTCCCATCTCTGCATTGTTTATAATGATTTGGCAAAACCAAACATTTGGGTGTATTTTTAAGTATACAATTTCCACACATAAAAATCCTAGGCCTAGCCGGGCTCGGTGGCTCAGCCTGTAATCCCGCGCCTTTGGGAGGCTGAGGTGAGTGGATTGCCTGAGCCCGCGAGTTCGAGACCCGCCTGGGCAGCGAGACCTCGTCTCTACAATAAATCAAAAAATCAGCCGGGCGTGGTAGCGTATGCCTGTAATTCCGGCTACTCGGAAAGCTGAGGCAGAAGGATCGCTGGAGCCCAGTGGGTCGAGGCTGCGGTGGCCGAGAGCGGCCACTGCACTCCAGTCTGGGCGACAGAGTGAGACTTCAACTCAAAAAAAAAAAAAAATCCTAGGCCTCTCATAAGGTTGTAAGCACCGTAAGGGCAGGTACCTGTCTCATGCATCTTTAACATTTTCCTCTCTTTCTTCTTCATTTTGTAATCAAGTGTTTGACATGATAAATATTGGTTGGCTTGCATTCACCTCACTTGTAGAAAGATGTCTAATCTGGTTACTGCAACAGGCAAAGATGATAAAATATGACCTTGTCTTTCATTGTGTGTTGCATAAGTTTTAGCCTCTAGTAGTTTGCCAACTGGAAAAAAAGGCTGTCATAAAATGAATTATAGTTGGAGTTGGAAGAAATGAAATTAGGAGAGACTGCCAGAAAGCAAGGGCAATGAACTATTCAAATAGGCAAGAATATGATATTCACGCAGTTGTTTCAGCAACTGAGCATTGAGCATCTCCTAGATGGCAGGTCCTGTGCTAGATTTGGGGGCTACAGTGGTGAATGAGACAAACATAGCCTAGGTGACTCCCTAGCTACAAGAAGGCAGGAGTCATAGAATGGTTCAGGAATCTACAGTGCAACAGGATAAATGTCATGAGAAGAGAAATATGAGGAATTACAGAGTTTATCAAGAAAGGTTTTTCAGAGGAGCTGATGTCTAACCTGAAAGTTGAAGAGGACAGCCAGGTGGTGTGGTAGAGGCTGACAAAACAATATGTAGAAAGGCCAATTGTAATGTTAAATGTTAGAATAAAATATCTCGTATTCAGAGTGGCAGAACCAATGAAAACAAAGTACAAGCAATGGGAACATTTTCAGAGTCACAGTATTTACAGAACACAGGGCTGAGCTAGAGACCTGGAAGCTATTGGATTATAAGACTCTTGAGGGTGGAAACTCAGGTTTGTCTTACAGAACACCATGTACTAAGTACAATAGGAATGACATGCACAGAGTGGGTGACCTAATATGTCTTGGTTACAACAAAGAGTAAATGCAACAGAGATACATGCCAGAATGAAGTTATTTATGCATTCTCTGATCTTAAAAAGGAAAGAAAGTAGAAAGGTAAGAAGAGAGGGAGGTGACAATTTAAAGTACACCATGACATTACTTCCTTACTTGAAGCAACTCAAATGCTTGAAGGAGAAGAAATAAACAGAAGAAACAGTTGGTCAGTTTAAGTAAATGGACAGAGGATCATTATTTTTTCCATCACCATCAGCCCAACAACGCAGCCAAGGAAAGGATGTAAAAGCCACTGGGAGCATTTACACACTATCTTTTTGAACCTTATATATGATATTGGAAGGTACTTAGGATGGGTATCATTCATGCCTATTTAACTAAGAAGCTGAGGCCCAGGTAACTCAGTTATATGCCCAAGTTCGGATAGTTAATAAATATTCCAGTTGGAATTTGAACCCTAGGTATATCTCTAATGCACCAAACTTCTTCCTAAGTTTTTCATCTCTAAGACCAAACAAGTCTAGCTACAACAATAGGCTTGGTTGCATGATGCATTTCTGGGTTTTCTCCACTCCCATCCCATAAACTTTTAAGTGGGAAATAAGAGCACACTCTGGGAGCTTTTCTGTCCTCTCAATAAATCCTGCTTTCTCAAAAAAGAAAAACAAAAAAAGGAAAGAAAATTGAATATGGACATTATGACAATTGAAACACAAAGTGGCTAGCCCTCTCACCAGAACAATGGGGAAATAACTTCATTAGCCTTGCAAATTCAATATAGCCCAACTATATGTATAAGCATTCCACAATTACAATTCTTTACTCTTTTTGTATATTCAGAGGAATCAAAACCAAATAGCTCCATCTTCCCAAGTAAAGAGCCAAGTTTAGTAACTGGCCCCATCCTTATATAAGGATCTCTAAACTGTACATCAACCAATGTGCCACTTGAGATTGGGGAACCCAAAATTCTTCAAATACTTGATCAGTGCCTACATACTATCTTTCTGTAGCTAAGGATATGTGGTCTCTGAAGGATGCCTGACTGATTGAATGTTGAGTTGAGAGGGTTGCAGTGTGGAGTACAACAGGGCCAGGATGACTTAAGGAAGAAGAGGTTTTGCATGATGTCAAGGTGGATCCAAGGAAGACAGTGGGTTTTCAAAAATATGCAAAAAGTTTGCCCTATTGGTAGATCAGAGGAAAGTGGCATAGCAATAAGCAATTTTATTCAGATGCAAACAGTTCAAAAGTCTAGCCAAGTAATTGTGTACAACTGAAGACATTTTAGTAAATTTTCTGAACAACTCTGAGGTGGCTACAGCTACGAAAACTGAGGCTGATGGAAGGTAAATAAGTTTAATTCAAAACATGATCAAAGAACAGTCTTCATATATTTTGAATTGTGATCCTAGTGCATGTGTTTTTCAGAGAATAACTGCCCATCGGCGGTATTCATTCTCTTTACTTACTGGTTTTCCTTATTTGATTTTTAACATATCTGTCTTTTTCAGAGAGAATGGAATGTTCTTGGAACCCAGTCAGCATAGCCAAAAGATTCTCTTTAGTTATTTATGTATTCATTATTTATTCATGTGTCTGACTTAAATTTATTGAACACATACTGTAATAGGTTGAATTGTTTTCAAATTCAAATGTTGTAGCCCCCACTTCCAGTATTTCAGTATGTGACTTTATTTGGGAATAGGGTTGTTGCAGATGCTATTAGTTAGCATGATGTTATACCTGGTTAGGGAGCAGGATGGGTTTCTAATTCCATATGACCATGTTTATAAAATCAGAAGATTTGGATCTAGATGAATACACAGAAAAAAAGACCAGGTGAAGATGAAGTGAGAGATTCAGGTGATGCTTCTGCAAGCCAAACAATATCAAAGATTGCCAGTAAACCACAAGAAGCTTGAATAAAGACCTGGAAAAGATTTTCTTTCACATCTTTCAGAATGAACCAGCCCTGCCGATATCTTGATCTCAGACTTTTGGCCTCCAGAACTGTGAAAGAATAATTTTCTGTTGTTGAAGCCACATAGTTTGTGATTCTTTGTTATGGTAGCCTCAAGAAGCTAATGTATCTGTTATATGCTAGTCACTGAAGATAGAGTACTGAGTAAAGTCACTGCCTACTTCGTGGGGCTTGAGATCCAGTGATGGAGATATAGAAACCAAGTAAACCAGCTAAGGATGCTGTGACATCTTGTTTTCTTTTCTGTTGTTTACACTTAAGAGGAGAAGTTTGGGGCAAATGTAAATTTTCATGTGACCTCACTTGCTCTCTATGAGACAGTTATTGTAATCCCAGTTAGAAAAGTGTAAGAACTTGCGAGATCTGCTCAAGCATTGTGGTTTCACCCTGTCTTAATGTGGCAACCACTAGTCATGTGTGGTCACTGAGGTGTTGAAATGTGACTGGTCTTAAATGAGATGTGTTGTAAATGTAAACTGCACACTAGATTTCAGAGTCATAGTGCAAGGATAATAATGCAATGTACCTCTTTAGTAGTTTTATTCTGATTACATGTTGAAATGGTTATGGTTTGGATATACTGGGTAAATTCTTGGTTTTATATTGGTATATATTGGTTTGAACAAAATATTGAAATTAAATTCACTTATTTCTTTGTACTTTGCATAATATGAATACTAGAAAAAAATTTAAACTACATAAGTGTGTCCTTTTTTGTGACCCATGTTAAATATATATTTTTGGACAGTGCTAGTTATACCCATTAGTCTGGGTATCACAGAGCCAGGGTTGAATCCATGTCCACCACTGGCTAGTTAATCATCAGAACTAGGACTTAACTCAGACTACTCAAAATCGACGGCCCTGACCCCTTCACAATACCAAGCTACCATATAGGCACCAAAGATGAACATTTTTAGAAATAACCTTGTGGTGATACACCCAAAATAGGGAAGCTCAGTTTCCACCCCACCCACCTTTTTCATCTTAAAATTCTTCATTTTACCCTTTCTGAACAATTGCAGCATCAACCCCAAGACGGACTTTGCAGAAGGTTGCTTCAGAACAAAACCCAACTTTCACTTTACCAAATCCAACAAAGCTCCCAAGGCCCCAAGAATCTGTCTAAAGTACCTATTTGGGGACAGGAGAGGTAAACGGCTTTTAAAAGCTTGTTTTAACTCTGTGTGAAATCAACTGACTAATATTTATACTGGGCAGCTTTCCGCAAAGATTAAATACACTCTCTACAAATAGCCTACAGAGCTCCGACATACGCTATGTGTGAGGTCAGAGAAGAGCCCTTGAACCCGCTCCAGTATGCAGAATGCTTAAGGCATTCATAGACATTCTGAGTTAGATCTTGCTCTGCAAGTTTATCCATTGAATTTGATCAGAAAGAAACTAGTTCTTTTTAAGATCTCACAGACACATGGTAGGATATCTAGGCTTCATTGATTCATTCATTCATTCAAGATATACTTCTTGGCTATGTTTAGAAATGCACTCAGTATATTTTTAACTACGGTTTCTGGCCCCCAGTGGGCTCAAAATCAGCATTTGTGGGGATTTTTGCATTCATATAAAATAGATTCAAAGATGAGAAAAAGATTATCTGATCAATTGGAGATTAAAGTCTGGATAAAGGGCCACTGCTTTGCTAAACTCTGGTCTAGTCATTTGGCTCTTTGAGCTATGGCTCCCATGTCTCCCCAAGTTTTGGCCCCCTCCCCTACCTTGGGGAAGTGATTCTCTCTCGCTCTCTCTCTAATTTACTTTCTAAATAAACTATATTTTCCAATCTAAAAAAAATCTGGATAAAGAGAAATACCAAAAAGTCAATAATCAAAACAAGTGCCGTGGATTTTATAAGTATAAATTATTACAGGGCACAGAAGAAGGCTCCCAATTCAGAGATAAAAGGTATCAGATGCTTCTGGAAGGACAGAATGATTGAGATGAATCTTAAGGCTCCCAATTTAGAGATAAAAGATATCAGGTGCGTTTCTGGAAGAATGGAATGATTTAGATGACTCTTTTTTTTTTTTTTTTTGAGTTGGAGTCTCATTCTGTCGCCCAGACTGGAGTGCAGCGGCCGCTTCCGGCCACCGCAGCCTTGATCTGCTGGACTCTGGCGATCCTTCTGCCTCAGCCTTCCAAGTAGCCGGAATTACAGGTGCGCGCCACCATGCCCGGCTAATTTTTTGATTTATTGTAGAGATGAGGTCTCGCCTGCCCAGGCGGGTCTCGAACCCGCGGGCTCAGGTAATTCACTCACCTCAGCCTCCCAAAGGCGCGGGATTACAGGCTGAGCCACCGAGCCCGGCTTAGATGACTCTTAAGGAGATGTTGGAGTGAGTTAGTTGGAAAACAAGGGAGAGATGAAACATAAGAGCATCAGAGCATAAAAGACACAGAGAAGAGGATTAGGTGGCTGGGGTGTATGTATGGTGGGAATTTAGCAGGATTTGGGACTAGAAAATAAGGGCAAAGGAAGAGAAACAGAAAATGTTACAGAAAGGAGTTTGATTTGATCCTTTAAGTAATGAGAGGTCCTTGAATAATTCCAGGAATGGGATTGCCCTGATCAGCTTTGTATCTTAGAAAGACCACTCTGGTCACAAAATGGCTGGCAGGGTGGAGACCAGAAAGGGTGAGGGCAAAGATGACTGCAGTCATTCATGAGAGAAATGACCAAGCTGGGCAGAGATGGAGGAAGGCAGACAAATCAGATGATTTTTTTTTCCATCTGTAAGAGAATGCAGGGCTTTAATCCTAACTTTTTCAATCTATCATAGATCTGATGCAAAACAATCAATTTTTAGACTTGTATATCAACAGGAACTCTAGTGATTTTTTTTCCCCTAAAGGAAGATACAATTTGGAGCAACTTTAAGGCATTCATAATTTAGATACACTTTGCTTAAGTGATTATATATATATATAATCACTTAAGTAAACCAAGACTGACTATGAACATTAAGTACAGAGAAGCACTTGGATACATACTGTAGAAGTTGGAGAAATAATAATTTGAAATAATAATTTGATGATGATGACCATGTATACATTATCTCATTAAGTCCTCACAAGGACTCTGAATTAGACATTACTATCCACACTTAAAAGGTGAGGAAACAGAGGCTTAAAAGGAAGGTATGATGTGTGTACTGATACACTGCTAATAAGTAAAAGAGCCAGAATATGAATCCAGCCTGGTGTCTCCCTACTATACCACATTCTGTAGGATTTCTGAGATGTTCTTATTAGCCTCTACTCTGTATGGGAACACTTATTAAGAATCTAGAGGATTCAAAAATAAATGTAAATGAGTAATTTCAGTGAGATTCTCCAGATTTTTCTAAAAATAATCTAGCCTCTTTGAGAAGACAAGAAATCTTTAAAAAGAAGGTAACACAGTTCCTGACATTAAGGAGCTCAGGCATCTGGGAAGGGGAATCTTCTGCTGAGTTCTGGAATGCAAGCCATCTCCAGAGTCAGAAGGCCTGCTGTTCAAATTCTGACTCTCCCTCTTGCTAGGTGTATGACCTTGAGTAAATATCATAACCTCCTGTGCATTGATTTCTCTCTGCCATAATAAAGACACTAATAACATACCCTTTGTAGGGTTATTTGTAAAATAAATTAGACAATGCATATATATTTTCTATCACTATACTTATCATATCTGCACTCATTGCTGTTATTGTGAGTTAAAAGAGAAATGACTCGAATGGCAGTGTACTGTGGGTTAAGAAAAATTTTCTAGAAAAAAAAATCCATCAAACCCAGCCTGGGAGGAAAGGAGCAGGTTGAGGGAGCAGAGAATAAATTTGACTCATCACACCCACAACCACGCAGTGGGCTTGGAAAATAACACACTATCCCCCAGTGGCAGGAAGGGCAGAAAAGTTTTCCCTGAACTGTGCCTTTAAAATTTTGAACTGAGCTTGCCTTGGATCTTATCACCTAAGAGCATTTAATGGATGCTCTCCTTTGTCTTCAGCAATGCCAATCTCATCTGGACACAGTGCTCAAAACCACAATTGGAATTGACAACCACTGTAGTCCAAAAAATCAGAAAGCAAGGCTATATAGATTATCTTTTCTCACTTTTATCTGTTACAGCCCCTGACTTGACATTGCTAACTTATGGCATACTGTCTCAGCCTCCATGGACTACTTGCAGAGAAGAGATCATTCGTGAGACAATATAAATATCTCAAATGAAAGAAGTGTCATTGCTTATAAGCTTAGTTCTTCAAATACCTAAGAAATAGTTTTGACTCTCTAGTTGAGAAGAAGGCAAAATTATAAGAACACAAACGAATATCAAACTAGTGAGATGATGATGATAACAATGATGATGATGATTCTTTCAGTTTTCTAGTGTTAATGCAATAAATTACCACAAACTTAGCGGCTTAATACAACACAGATTTTGTCCGTGGATTTTCACTGACTTAAAGTCAAGTTGTTACCAGAGCTGGTTTTTCTGAAGACTCTAAGGGAATTATGTGTAGCTTTGCCCCTCCCCTTTAAATCTTCTAATGGCCACCTGTATTCCTTGCTTTATGGTCTCCTGCTCCAACTCCAAAACACATTCAATCTCTGCCTCTGTCATCACACTGCCTTCTTCTCTAACTCTGACTCTATACTCTGCCTTCCTCTTATAAGAACTGTTGTGATTACACTGGGCCCACCTGGATAATGCGAGATAATCTTTCCAGTTCAATATCCTTACCGAAATGACATCTGCAAAGATTCTTTTGTCATATAAAGTAACACTCACAACTTGCAATATTAAGATGTGAATATACTTGGGGGCATCACTGAGTCTTGCACGATGATGATTCTGGGGACTAATAGGACTTTCAGAAATGATAGAAATATTCTACATCTATAACATTGAATACAATAACCTCTAGTCACATATTGCTACTGAGTACCTGAAAGGTAGATAGTATGACTGAGACATTGAATTTTCATTTTATTTAGTTTTAATCAATTGAAATAATCAAATGTGGCTAGTGGCTATCATATGGGCAATTCTATGGTAGGCCATAATCAGTTCATATTATGTCACCAACAACATCTACAGATCTAGGAAATGAGACTAAAAGATGATTATAGGAAAATGTCTGATTCTCTGTCACATAGTCATTAAGTATAAGCACATCCTTACGTTTATTAAGGCAGAAAAGCGGACGTGCCAATTTTTTTTCAGCACCAAGGACAGAAACAAAGACTTTTGTTAACATCTTCTCTGTTAATCTGCATTCTTCTTGCTTGAACTTTTACAATACTCTGACTGGTGAATGAATCTTAAAGAACTGAATGTTATGCCCTCTTAGATTATGCTGGGAATTTGAAATGCAGATTGCAGACAAAATCATGCTAAGTAGTCAGTTTACTGCAGAGTCTTTTCCACCTTTTGGCATGATAAGTTTAATGCTGAAAATTGAGCTGGTTCCTTAATACATAAGCATGGAACACAGGACTCAGATGCTGGGAAAAGTGAAAGAAGTAAACTGAGTAGAGTTGTATTAGCCTAGGCAATAATAACATTGATTATATTTATCAACATTAAGAATGACCAAAAAAAAAAAAAGGGCATACAGAGGGGTGAAATAAAAATTAACCAGATATGAAAGATTGGCCAGAGAAATTTGGATTACTAAAATTCAAATTCTTCTTAAAATGTGTTAAATAAAAGAATGTTATTCCATTTGTTATTTTAAAATTTTGAGCCGGGCTCGGTGACTCAGCCTGTAACCCCGCGCCTTTGGGAGGCTGAGGTGAGTGGATTGCCTGAGCCCATGGGTTCGAGAC
>NW_007258223.1:0-20400 GCF_000164805.1 Carlito syrichta | reverse complement strand
AATCAAAAAATCAGCCGGGCATGGTAGCGCATGCCTGTAATTCCGGCTACTTGAAAGGCTGAGGCGGAAGGATCGCCGGAGCCCAGCAGGTCGAGGCTGCGGTGGCCGGGAGCGGCCATGGCACTCCAGTCTGGGTGACAGAGTGAGACTCCAACTCAAAAAAAAAATTTTTTTTTGAATAGAAATAAATGTAATGGCTATAAGTCCTGTTAGGATGTGCCAATTTGAGAGGAGAGGTGGAACATGGCCTTAGTGGACAACAGAGGAATGTTACCACCAGCAGAGGCAATTTATTATTACATAAAGTAAAGAGCTTGAGAGAGAGAGACAGAAAGAGAGACCACTTAAAAGATTGCCATGACACCAGCACACAGATCAGGAGGAAAGGGTAATGTGATCTCTCAAAGGATTTCTGAAAATCAGAGGGATCACACCACCGGTCTGGCCGATGTCAAGTGCATCTGGTCCAGTTCTCAAGGGCTGCATCCCTTGAGCAGACTGAATATTAAAGCAAAAACCAAGGGGAGTTCCTTATTAGGGTATTGAATCAAATCAAGGCCAAGAACAAGTTGACAATTTGTAGCAAAGCAAAAGTGAAGGCTTTAGATTCAAACAAAGGCAATCATTAGGGCATTAGTACAAATGAGACCCCAAGAAAGAGAGATGAGCATTACCAAGATAGAAATTATGGGTTGGTGGGTGGTTTAGGAATTAGCTTCAGAACAAATTTTATGATTTGAATATCTTGGCACACATAGAGGGTTGATGATTTTACCTCAAAGCCAGATTTGGAGGGGGGTTGTTAGTGCATGGTAAGAAGTGTAAATGAACCATTTCTCTTTCTCTTTGAGAAACCCCAGTTGATGGATTTCTAGACCAATGACAGCATGTAGACCTTTCCAAGTGTGAAAATCAAGAGATTTTCAGTATTCATTTTTAGGTTACTACAAGAAAATAAAGTACTGAAATGATCTAAGTTTCTGTGGGTTTTAGGATGGTGAATATGTCCTAGAGTAAAAGCAAAACAACCCAAGAATAAAAGAAGATATTTCTGCAAGAAGTTGGGATTTGATTATATTTACTTCTCTCTCTCTCTCTCTCTCTCTCTCTCTCTCTCTCTTTCTTTATTTCATGAGAAAGTTCACCAAGGCTTGAAGATAATTAACAATCTGAGGCTTATCAAATGCTATCAACCAGTCCTCAACCAGAGTGGACTTGGATTTATGAATTAGTATAGATCGTGGTTTCAAACTGTTTCCTCATAGTTCTTCTCAAAGTAGAATTTGCTAATCTGAGTAAATCTGGGGGTTAAAAAGGTCATTGTTTAGTTTGTTTTAATTCTTTCCCATTGATACCTGAAAATGGAGCATATAGATATATTATCCATTCCTTCTATGTCAGATTCAATCCCTCTAATTAAGAAGACAGCCTGACTGGCTAGAAAACTTTAAACTGTACACAGCAAAACCAGAATCATAGACCAGTCCACTATGGCACATGGCTGTGGGTTCCAGAAGAGACTCTGCAAATCTAATCTCACCAGGGAAAACACCTTGATGGAGCACTGAGCCTCCCAGAACCCAGCAGAGCTAGCACCTCCAAGATCAGAAACTGCATGGCTATTATTATGAATGCCTGATCTCTTGGAGAGACGAAGTGTCATTCTTTTCTCAGTAATGAGAAAAGCATCTGCCTTGAAGAAGGAAAAAAGTCAAATTAGACATTTCTGCCAATTTATTATGGCTCAGAAGAATGGTGTAAGTTCTACAGCCTCCTGCATGCAGAAGCCAGCTCAGTGACCACATGGCAAAGATGTTCACTAAATGCAACCAGAACACAGACTTAAAAGGAGAGCAATAACAGAAGATCATTGGGAGACACAGACCTACCTTTTTGTCTATTCAAAGGAGCATTCTGGAAGAAGACACATTTGGGGAAAGAGCCCAAGAATTTCATTCTTTAAACTCTCTGACCTCATATCTTATCATTTAAAGGCACTGTACATATGTCATTAAAAGGTGGAGATAAAGTCTTATCTTGATCTGCTGAAGTGTGAACTCAAGATAATATGTATAGTTCTCTCTCTAAGCCTCAGTTTTTTCATCTTCAAAATGGGGACAGTCAGAGTAGCTATTACAAAGGATTATTTTGAAGATTACATAGGATTAAGCAAATAGAGTGCTTAGCATTAGGGCCTGGCACATATTAAGTGATTAATATGTTTGATATTATAACTATGGAACCTCTAAAGGTACCTCAGGCGGTTCCTGGTATTTACCAGATGCTTAACCAAAAGCAGCTTTTACATTACCCAAACATTAATGTTGATGAATAAAAAACTCAGTTAAAGGTTCCCTAATATGACCTCACAGGGCAGGCTTATGAGAGATAAAAGGGCAAACAGTTAAGACAGAGACAGTCAGAGGCAGATCAACAGAGAGATCCGAACAGAATGAGAAAAATGAAGACAAGTATAGACATAGACATGGAGAGATAATGACATTGAAATTCACAGTCAGATTTTATAAAGACAGACACATACATAGGTAGATAAATATAACAATGATAGATAGAGGATAGATAGATAATAGATAGGACAGATAGACAGACAGACAGACATACAGCTAGATGACAGACAAATAGAATGATGGATGGTAGACAGACTGATATGGCGAAGTCCTTATATACCTGTATATAATTGTATATCTAAATTTGTTTCTATCTACCTATCTACCTACCACAAGAAAGAAGGTAAAGAAGAGGAGAAAAAAAAAAAATCAGAGAAAAAGGAACGGCATAGCTATCCCTTTGCTCAGCCCAGAACTACACCAGGCTAAGTACACGTGCTGAGAGAGCTGAAGCCCCTTCTGCCTGAGGGTATCAGTGCATGCTGCAGATGAAGACGTCCGGAGGACCAGCTCATCAATCACAATCATGCGGGGATGCGGGAGCAAGGCAGGAGGATTAGCACTGCAGCCTGCTCGGGTCTCTTCCTTCTAACAGCTTCTCTTTAATTAAACATCACCTCCAGTGCTTACTTCCGGCAAGATGCCCCCTCTATTCACAAGGCTGGCCTCTTGTAATCTAGGCTCCAGAGTTAATTAGAAAAGAGGCCCTGAAAAAAAATCCATTCTAAGGGTGGGAATCCCTGAGCAGAAATTATCGGATGCTAGTAATAAAGATTTGCTTTTCCTTGGAATTGAGATTGACTGTTAAATGGCCTTCATTAAGCTGCAGCTTTTTTCTACCCAGGACCTCTCCAATAAAGCTATCAGGATCTTACTGAAGAGGTTGTTAGGTTGTCCGAGTGGTGAAATGAGGAGGTGCTTTTACAAGCAGTATCCAGATTGCTCCAGAGAATGTGTCTGCATGGCGAGGTTTGAGGCCATGGATGTGCACAGTGTCTGTGTGTATGGCCTGGGGGGCTGTTTTTGCATGTGTGTGAGTGGGAGTGGATCACTGCGTACTGTTTGCCTTTCTGCATGGAAAGGGGAAGGAGAACGAGATGGCAGGTGAGAATACGGAAGCACTGGAAGAAATGCTCACTTTGGGGAATGCTCATCCCTTCGTTGATTTATTCAGCTAATATTTATGGTCCCCCTATTTCATGCCAAGGCAAAGTTCTCTGTGCTGGGCATATAACAAGATAAATTCCTCAACAGCATGGGGAGTGCCTTTTAGTATAGGAGACAGAACACTGACACATAAACTCGTCGATATAAAGTACAATGACTTATAAATGTGATGGGGGGACAAGGGAAAGAGCACGGGAATGATGGGACTGCTGTTTGAGACATAGTAGTCAGGGAAGGAGTAAGCCATGTGGATATCTTGGGGGAAATAATTTCTGGCATGGGGAGCTGCAAGTTCAGAGGCCTTGAAGTGAAGAGTGTGTCTGAACGGACTGCCAAGTGGCAAGGAGTCTGAACAAAGGAAGGGATGCAGGATGCTGAAGATGCAGCCAGGGGCCTTGATGCTGGAACCAGACTCTTGCAAGACTTGTCTCCTAGTAATAGGCCTGGATCTCTGTCTGGTCCCCTAGACCTCAGTTTAATGACTTGTTTCTGAGCCTCTGCTCCAAAATAGCAAGAGATAGACGGATGCCTCATGTCAGGCATGGTCACCTTTCAATGAGCACATTTTATGTGACCTGGACACTGTGCATGCGAAGTGCTTTACCTGTTTCCCCGCAAATTTTCAAATGATTCTACAGAGAGACGCTTTTATTATGCCCAGATTATGCAGTTAGACATGAAACCCAGGGTAAGATTCACTGGGCAAATCTAACTGTCCACACAGAAAAGAGACAAACGCAAGTACCCACAGAGTACAGTGAACTTGCAAACACACTGAGAGATACCATAGACCAGGGATTGGGATCTTTTTTCTGTAAAGAGCTAAATAAGAAACACTTTCCGCTTTATGGGTCATACATTTCTGTTACCACAATTCAATTCTATAGTTGTAGTGAGAAAGCATCTCTGAATAATGTGTTAATAAATGGGTATGGCTAGGTTCCAATAAAACTTTATTGCCAAAAACAGGTGGTGGGTCAGAGTCTGCCCACAAACTGACACTTGCTACTGAGTATAAGTTGAGAACCAAAATGATTTGGGGAACCACAGATGAAAGCAAGGGATTTAATATTCAGATATGAGAGAGTTGGGGGAACATTTTACATAAATAGTTTCACATAATAAAAATATATTTGTCAGATACATGCTTAGAGAGAACAGTCTTCTATTTAAAACCTCTCCTTATATCCTGAAGTGGAGACTCTTGCCTGGGGGAGTGGGGACATCCCATTTGGGGGTTGAAAGCTGCTTCACCCCAAGACAAAGGATATATCCTCAGTTCATTCACCTCATTCCCTGTCATGTTTCAAAGCTAAAAAAAGCACATGTGGGAAGCTGAAGCACCCAGTTGGATTCAAGGAAAACCTATTAAGCATGTTAATCCATTTGTAATTCAACAAGGAGAAAATGAAAGTACAAGGCAAAGTGCAGAAGATGGTAAAATGTCTTCCAGAAATGTACAAGCAACAGTGCGTAGCAGGGCAAAACATTAAATAATCACCGTGTGGTCTGCCTTGAAATATGGTGAGGGAAAAACCACACACATGTGTGCTTTTGGATTTACATGCACAAGCCTAGATAAAATAAGTCATTATAGCTGTAAAACAAAACCGCATGTAGGTCGGTGAACATACGTGTCCCTTGTTCATTAACTAATGTGTCTACAGCAGGTGGAAACATTTTTCCACATGAGGGAATCAGACTTCTCTTTATGTATCTAGGGTGAATTCTTTATTATTAACAAGAAAACACGTGGATTAATGCTAAGGAACTTAAGTCTGCATGCAGATTTTATGTGTAAGACATAAAAATGCAACTCAGTTATGGAAATTCAGAAAGTATCTCACTCCTCAATAGTTTTGAGTAAGTTGGGACATATGGGTTGGAACAAGTGTCTTCTTTACTTTCCAGATATTAGCAATATCCTTATTCATCTGAGAACCCAAATGTAGTCATTAAGTCAGAAACAGCAGAGGCTAGAAGATATCAACGCTAGAGAGAGGCAGGATGGATACCTGGGAGCTGTTTTGTTTTTTTTTTAATGCGTAATTGCTAACAGGAATGAAATATAGAACAACCACTTTGGAAAACAATATAGCAGTATCTTATAATGTTAAATGTAGACCTACCATGGCACCCGACAACTCTACTTTGAAGGATTTACTGAAGAAAAATGAAAATGTGTGACATATTAACACAAGTACTCAGATTTCACAGCATTCATAAAAGCCAAAAACTGGAAACAAATGTCCATGTATTGGTATATTGAATGGATGAACAGAACTTAGTATATTCCACTATGGAATACTACTCAGAAACAAAATGCTAATAATACAACAATCATGGATGAATCTCAAAAACAGTATGCAAGGTGAAAGGAGTCAAACACAAAAGACTGTTACAGTATGATTCCATTGATATGAAATTAAAAGCAACTGGGGTAGAAAGCAGATTAATGGTTGCCAGACATTAGGGATGGGGGAAGAACAGACTGAAAAAGGGCATACAAAACATTTTAGGATGAAGAAACTACAGTGGAGTTTGTAAGATTGTATGCAATTACCAAACTCAAACTGTACACTTAAGTGGGTGAATTACATTGTTTACAAATATAACAAGTTATAAAACACTCAATGTGCATCCTCCACTACAAACCAGTTAAAGTGAAATTTCTCAAGATGAAAAGTGTTTTAATTATTCCCAGGCCTGCTTCTTAACTCTGAACACACAATCGCATGGCTCCTGTAACCCGTGGTCCTGGGTAGTTAGACTAACTCCCCAATTCTGGAAAACCTACTTTTAAAATGTCAGTATTTCCCAAACCTTAAGACATTAAATAAATACTCTATTTTTAGTCATCCCAATAAGACCACTGTCCTTCCTATATATTCAACCCAGACCTGCAACCCCAGGAAGTACATACGCAGATGACAAGGTTGGCATGGTAGGCAGGGTCTGGATATTAATGATACAGAACACAGTGTCTAGCATGCACTGGGTGCTTATTAGATACAAGACACTGTGCTAAGTGCTCATCTCATATACTTTTATTTTCACAAGACACACATTATTGCCGTTTTTTGAAGGTGAGAAAAATGAAATTAACAAAAGATAAATAACTTGCAGTGAGGTTGAACTGGAATAATACAATGTCAGGTTTGCCAGATTTTAAAGCCAAATGTTTTCATCAATCAACTAAGTATTGCCATGTTTTACTTCAAGTCTGTTATAGTGTCCAGTAGGCACCCAAAATACTCTGAGAAGTATATTTTCACAGACACATAGTAGAGAATTAGGAGATGCTGTGTGCTGCTTGTGGAATCACAACATACCCCTGGTACAGTGGGAGGAACTCAGTGCCTCTAACTTGAAGAAGGTGAACAACAGGGTAGCACCTTTCATATGAGGGTGGTTTCCCTCTCCTCCCACGGTGTTCCAGACTTAGGGGCCCGCGTTCATGACCTGGGAAAACCAACTGACAGTGCTAAGCATGTTTTCAGATCTCACATCCAGGTGAAGACCTTTTTCGACCCAGGATAAAGTCTGAAAGGAGTGAACTGCAGGCAAAAGCTGCCCCGCCCCCAGTTATTGTTTCTGCAACAGCCAAGCCCACCTCCTGTACATGGTGTTCACAATTTGGGGACAGAACATCCCCAGCCTGTGGGAGGACTCATTTACATAGAGGTGGGTAGGCTAGGCTTACCAGCACATCCAAGAACATAAGCAAATATGCCCAGGAAGGAAAATTCCTTCATCACTGTGGGTTCTAACTCCAAGCAGGATGCCATAGCATCTTCTTCTTCCTGGGTCCTCTTGCAAAGCAGATCTAGAATTTGTGTACCTGGGGCTGGGCATTATCTTCAGTGACTGCTTTCCAAAACAAATCCCAGGCAATCAGAGGGAAGACACAAGCAAACTCTTCATTAAAAGGAAGGAGGAGAAGGAGTAGGAGGAGGAGAAGGAGGAGGAGGAGGAGGAGATGGCAACGACTAGAGGGTGGGCTGAGAGATCCCAGGAGTAAAGATATTGCTGACCTTGAGGCAAACAACCAATGTTAGCTGTGTAGACTACAAGCTTCTTTGAGACTTATTATCCTCACCTGTCAGGTGGGACTGTATCCCTTACCTAATGCACTTTACAGAGTTCCTGTAAAGACGAAATGAACAATGATGATCATAAAGATTGTTTGAGCTCTTATGACACAATGTGCCAGAAGCTTTACCAAGCGTTCTGCATACATTGGAACACGTATCCTTCCCTTCAAAACGATGGGGTGGAACCTCCGGAATATTGTTATGATTATTAAGCAGGAGGGCTGGTTGTTTGGATTGCCATGATTAGCCCTTGGTATGTGTACACACTGTGCTGATTGATTTACAAACAATAAAGATGGCCCCCAACTTACAATGGTCCAATGTACGACTTTTCAACTTTACAGTAGTATGAAAGCAATATGCAGTCACAACCATCGTGGTTTTCACTTTCAGTACAGTATTCAATAAATTGCATGAGATATTCAGCAATGTTGTAAAATGGGCTTTGTGTGAGATGATTTTGCACAACTGTAGGCTAAGGTGAATGTTCAGAGAATGCTTCAGGTAGACTAGGATAAGCTATGATGATGTTTGGTAGGGGAGGCATATTAAATTCATTTTCAACTTATAATATTTTCAACTCATCATGGGTTTATTGGGGTGTAGCCCCATCACAAGGAAAAAAAAAGCATCTGTGGTTCTTGTAATACTTAAAGCTGTCTTATATGGTTGGGACAAGGAATACTAAATAACTTTTCAATAGAAGATATTTATGATGTTGTTGCTATATGCAAAGATCTGATAGCCCCTAGTCATCTGAGGGGTAAGTTAACTTCCAAAACAGTCTAACAGCAAGTAAGATCAAATTAAGGTATGATAGATTCTTGCTAACTCACCAAAAGAGAGTAATTTGCACTACAGAAGCATCTCAATATTCCACCAAAGAAGAACAATTTATGTTATAAAAAGTATCTGAATAACTTAGCAGCAATTTATAGTTAATATCACTAGAAATATGTGCATAAATTCTACAGCAATATCTACAGAAATGTCCACAAGTTCACATGCTTCATAGATAATATGATTTACATTATCCACAAATCTGTAAGCACCCTGAAAATGGGGGCTATATCTTCCTTGTATAATATTTTCTTCCTACCACTTTAGAGTCCTTGCTATGCTCCCTTTATATTATTCAATTTCTAATCCAGAGCCATGGAGATATGTGACACTATTCCCATTCTGACATGGGCAAAACTGAGGCTCAGAGAGCAAAGTTTTCAGATGTCCTAAGGAATAAGATGCAGAGAGAGAATTCAAGCCCAGGAGGTTTTGTTGCAAAAACCAGGTTCTTTGCCTATATCTCCCTGATACCATGCATGACAAGCAAACAAACGGGAGCAGCCCTGGAAGCTGCAGAGAAGACAGTGCTCCCTAAGTCCCTCCCCCCGCAAAGTCCCCCACTTTCCCTTAGAGAGATGCAGCCCCAGGAGGACAACTTTTATGCAAGAGGCTGCTCCAATTCCCGCTGGCTTTCTGCTTCCTCAGTAAGTGCCAAGACCCAGCAGATCATTAATTATGGCTTCTCACAAATGGTTTCCCACATCCCCTTGCAGGGACGCCTGTGCCCTCCGAGGGAAGAGGATTTCTCAGCAGCAGAAAGTGCCCAGTGCTTCCAGCTCCACACACAGCTCTCAGTGCCGAATCTGCTCATGCGGCACCAAGGCCTTCAGGCAAGAGGGAATCCGCAGCTTAAAATGAGTCTGTGCTTGAAACAAGGAGGTGATGGAAACAAGGCTTGCAGCTTTTAAGAAGTAAATAGCATAAAAGTAAAACAGATCAAAACGAAAGAAAGCTGGTGACCGCTAGAACAAAGAACTAATATTTCTAGCACACTTATTTTCCCCAAAGGACTATTATCACATTCTCATTTGTGGAAATGGAATCAATACCGGCGGAATACCTGCTATATAAGCATTATCTCTCTTAATCCTCTAAATGGTTCAAGGTTCATATTTCTAGCCTCAGTTAACAGATAGGGAAACTGAGTTTGACAGAAAACACAGAAGGACTGGATTTCAGACCTGTCGTGCCCCAAATCTCTTGCTCCAGCCTTGACCCTAGGTTGCTCTGTATGGCTCTGTGGTGGACAGGGCAGGATGAATAGCCCCACCTGAAGCTCAGAAAACTGGAACTTAGCAAGTACGCGTGACTCTTCCAAAACACATAGGCTTCACAAGTAGTCAAAGACTCAGAATATTTCGCCTTTCCTCCAGAACGCAATAATGAATAGCTTAAGTCAACTGTTAAAGCAAAAGGCAGGTGTTTACCGAGCAGACACTTCAGGAAACAAATTTCAGGCTGGGACTGGCACCTACATGTCAGTCTCACTTCTGACCAAGTCTAGCATCTGCATTTTCCTATGAATTTAACAACTATTGCTGACACAGATGGGAAAGAGGGAAATCTCAGATCCAACTCCAAATTTAAGCTGAAATTAAAAAAAAAATTATTAAAGTGAATTATTGGGGGCTGTTCTGGGGAAGACTTTTTGCATGCATCTCTGTTACAAATCAGCATGCTTGGGATGAGATGGGGTTGATGCCATTTATTACACTTATGAAACTTGAGGCCAGGTGCTATGGCTCATGCCTATATTACCAACACTTTGAGAGGCCAAGGCAGGAGGATTGCTTGAGGCCAGGAGTGCAAGACCAGCTTGGGCAGCATAGTGAGACTTTATCTCTATAAACAAACAAACAAACAAATATAAAGGCATACATACATACAAAGATACATACATACAAAAATAAAAACAAAACAAACAAAAACCCAGCATGATGGCATGCATGTAATCTCAGCTAGGTGGGAAGTGAGGTGAGAGGAGCACTTGAGCCCAGGAATTTGAGGTCACCAACACTCCAGACAAAGCAAGATCTTGTCTCAAAAGAAAAAAGAAAAAAGCTACAGTTGCCTGCACAGGCTGGACCTGGAGTGGAGCAAAAGAGAGTTGTATCCTCCCATCTCTCAGCTGTGGCCAGAGGAGCAAGGCCTGTTTCATACTTCAGACCCCAGGTCCATCTATTCGCTGTTACCCAGAAGGAAGATGGCTCCCAAGTCTTCTCAAGTAGACAAGGGCTCAATGGAGGGTTAAAGTGTCCCAAGGAGGGTGGAGCTGAAGAAACAAATACTGTAGAGTTAAATATCCGGGTCTGAACCAGAGCCCGCCATTACTATCTGAGTGAAGTCCTGCATATGACTTCACTGCCCTGTTTCAGGATTGAGAATAAACTCTTCTACTTTTCCACGGTAACGGGGAGGTTTAAGTAAGATTGCATGCATAGAAAGGGTAATAAAATGCTTGGCACATCCCAGGAACCAAGTAAATGATAGAGTCCTTCACCTTTACTGCTTGAATTAACATTCATGCAAAGGAGGTTATCAGAATCTCCAGGATATCACTGGCATTTGAATGGGATTCATTTATTTAGCCAGTAGGACACAAATAAATCCAGCAACAACTGTAGTGAGTTTCAGGTGACTTTTAGCTAGAAGAAAAGCAAACTGATTCAATTCCCCGTATTAAAGAAATTGAAGTTTGTGTTGCATCTAGCGAAAAACTGGCAAAAAAAGGACTCTGGAAATGACCTGAATCATTTATAACTATGATCAGTTCAGCCTGTGCTGGAAGTCATTTCCTATGAGAGTGTCAATGCTCACACCTGAGGACTAGAAGGAACTTTAGATACTGCACAAGGGCCTTCCGCTTTCCATCCATGGCAAGGCCCATGCCATCCTGCACTCTTCACACTTTCCAGCATCTCAGGTTGCTACATTAGTGCCCTAATTCTCCTTCCACCCCTCACTCCCTTAAAACACCCTTCCTTTTGAATATTTTTTCCCTCCTTGGGTCATCTGGAGTAAATTCTGTCCATCTGTCTTTTGCTATCTGTTTTAGCTATTCAAATAAGGTGACTCTCTGATTTCTTAGTGTTCTCTTTTCCATTCTACATAACTACAATTTGCTCAGAATATAGGAAACTCCATTCTATAAATGTAGCAAATCTTTCTATATGTCTTGGTTAAAGTGAAAAGCCATCAAAAGACTCTCTTTTTCAGATTTATTCTACAAACTCCTATTATTTAAAACATATGAGATTCAAGTTCAGCCCTTAATCATTGGACTGTAAGTGCTCATCCATTTGAAATGTGCTTATTTTATTAGGAATTAATTTTCTCCATGTCTTTAAAACAGTATAGGGTGAAGAAGGAGTTCAAAGTATATACTTATAAATCAAAGTCTCAATTATGTGTGGCAACCCAAAGGTTCAGATCAAGCAATAAACAAGATGTTTAGATGTCTTTGTTAGACTCCATTGCCAGCCCCAAGGAAACCTTCTGATGTCATCCCTGCGTTTCTCAAAGATATTCCTGAGTTCCGGGTCCATTTTTGCACCTATCTTCCTCCCAGCGGTGTGGTTATGGGAAGGGAAGAGAAAGGTCATATGTGCAGTGGAAGATGCTGTGTCCAATTCCACCTTGACGTCTGAGGCTGGTCCCCAGGGCCCAAAGAATTAAAACCAGTGCAGCGAACTTGACTTGCAAGTAGTTACTGCCATCTTAATAAGGTGAGAGCAGCTTGGGGGTCTCGGGAACATGTAACTCAGGCCTTGCCATATGGAGCCAGCCTGGAATCTGTCAAGTTCGCTTAGCACATCTTGTCTTCAGGGAGCCAGCAAGGCAATCACGTTCGGGAGGTAGGAGACAGAGGCAAGGAAGGTGGGCAGGAAAGGGCTGCTGAAATACTAAAGTTAATGCTGATGTAAAGCTAGACATGTAACCACACTCCCTCCCCTCCCCCCTCCCCCCACCGGTAAATACTCTTTTTATGAACCCAAGATGGAGCTCAGGTACCGACAATGATTTAGGGCTGTTTGGGAATAGAAACTGAAATAGATGGTATGAATATATGTATTTCAGGAAGAAGTAATAAGCATGTTTCTCATTGTCAGTGGATGAACTACATTTACATCAATGTCTTATTTCTGCCCCAAACAACCCAAGAGACAGATACGCCAATTTTAGCATCCACGAGAATGCCATTTTTCGTGGTTGGTTTTGTGATCCTCATGTGCAATAGATCTTAAGAACAAAAAATAGTGAGAAAAAAGCAGAGATTTGGGGGAAGGGAAATAAAGGAACTAGCTGTTCGGGAGTGGGCTACGCACTGTTCCAGCCTGACAGCAAGTGTCGGATGCGCTTCCCAGCAAGGAAAGGAATCCGGGACTCCGTACCAATGTGATTCTGCTGTGATGGATGCGAGAGAATGAGGACATCTCTGTAGAGCTTTGGGGGAAGAGCCAGAATAGAAAATGTAATCTCCATTTTATACTTTTCGCTGATATTCAGCATAAAAGCAATGTTAGCCCATTCAATTCAATTTATATGCAGCCTCATACATCTTTGCAGTGATTTTGTGGGGAGACCAAATCCTACTGAAATACCCTTGCCTCTGTAGTACAGATTTGCAGCAGCACAGAGTAATGCTTCAGAGGAGTCTTTCTGGGGAAATAAAGTGAGGGATTTAATTTTGTACAGTTTATAAAGGTGCCCTTAAGGTGACACTTCCAGGCATACCTGGGCATTCTTTTCCCTTGGAGTTGAGGAAGACTTCATTTCCAGAATGTTGCTCTTGTAGCCCTTACTGCTGTGGAGGAATCAACAAAACCAACACAAGTTTGCTTCTTGCATATTCTGAGTTGTGTGAAGCTGGGCAAGTTACACCACCTAACAGTTGTGATGTTTAATACAGTAAGAATAACCAACATTTATAAAGTGATCTAGGTCAGGTATTCTCCAAAGTGTTTTATATACATCAGTTCATGGCATCTTCGCATATTACAGAAGAAGGAAATGAAGAAAAGAAAGCATTAAGGTAATTCATTAAGGGCACAGCTAGTCACTGTGGGAATGAGGATTCAAACTTAAATATTCTGGCTCCAGCACCTCCTCTGGGAGTGACTAAAGTGCCAGACTTGTCTCTCTGGTGTGAACTTCTTAACTCAGTTCCGGGGATATGCTAAGCACTCAATAAATGCTCCCTCGTATTTATAAGCAATTGCCAACATATATAGACACTAGTATGTTTCAGGAGCTCTGTTAGTGGTTATCGTACCTTAGAACAAACCAAATATCATATAGGGAAACTGAGGCCCAGATAGGTTCAATAACTTGTTAAAGGTTACTCGGGTGGCAAAGAGCAAGGCCATGGTTAAAACCAAGAGCTTAGATGCTGGAAAGATAGATGATCTTAGCTACATCCCTAGACAAGCATGCTCATCATCCAAATCTATTCACAGTAGTCCCAACGGTGAAGACAGACACACACTCTCTTCCCATTTTTGTCTTGAGTGATCAACCTCTTGAATTTCTGTGACTCAACAGAAAATGGCAGAAAGGAACAGAGACCCCCCCCACATCTCTACATGAAAGACAACCTCTTGAGAGGAGCCCAGGGTCATTTTGGAGGCACCTCTCTCTTCTCAACTCTTCTAAACTCTCAGAGAACTCGCTGGCTTAGCGACCAACCTCTCCCTTTTGCAAACGCCTGGGTTATGTGGAATCATCTGGAATACAATCCTGCGACATGCAAGAATCTCAGGGGTGTGGTGGCTCATTAGTGATGCTTAGACCAGCACAAGCACTCCACAGATACTGGATGAGTATATGAGAGGGAATGAATGGATGGCTTCAGTGAACTCAATGGTATTAACGATAATAGCTGGTATACAAAGAATACCTGCTATTGCTAGGTGATCCGAACCCCATGGTATGTGCTTTATACTCTCTTCTCATCTAAACCCCTCCAGAAGCCCCAGGAGTCCAGTTCTACTACCATGCCCATTTTGCAGAAGTAGAAATTGGAGATCAGAAAGGTATAGTATTAGTAACTTACTCAAAGTCACACAAGCAATAATGGGTGAAGCCAGCCTGGCAATAGAGCCAGATTCCCGAATAGTTGGTGATTCACCAGGTCACTGGAGGCACTGTCAAGTCTCATGACATTCCACTCAGGAAAGAACCCATCCTCAATTGTAAAGCATTAAAGACATGGACAAATAATCTTCAGAGTGAAGTGGGAGGACACTGTGTAACCCAAAGAGGTAAGAAGAGGCCACTTATTCAGAAGCATGGCAGCTGAGAGAGACTGGTGGGGGTGTTTTTACTGAAAAAATAATATTGATTTTTAAATGGCATTTCAATGACTTGCCAGTCAATAAGTAGTTCAAAAGATGCTTGAGGGAGGGTCAAAAAAGTTTGAGAGCCAGAGGGTGCTTGGGCACTTGGCATATCCCCTAAAATCACTGTTCACATAATCACCAGAATGGACTAGGAAGACAGACAGAAATGAATGTTCACATATTCCATCCATGTAAGAACATAGCAAAGAAGTGGGGAATGGGAGCCAGGTATTAATAAATCAGGAAAACCACTATTGGAATTGTATAGTATTCTCTCTCTCTCTCTTTTTAGGCCATCACATTTAACCAAATAGAGCACAAAAAGATATTATTGTTTGAGGAGTTGTCCCCAATAAATCATAATATGGGCAGGCAAAGAAAAGGATAAGTAAATTACTTTCACTGAATATTCCCATGTCTCGGGTCCTTTTGTATCTTACATTATTCATCTCTGGCACCAACCCTTGAACAGAGACAATCTTCTCCCCTTTGCAGACAAGGAATGAGAGGCTCAGAGGAGTGGAGAGCTTGCTAACATCACACAGCTAGCAAAGATCATAGCCAAATTCGTGTATCTTTTTCAGATCTCCAAACTTGTGATATTAATATTGCACTTGATCTAAATAAAGCAATATCTACTTAAGAGAAATGCCACCATTTTTATAGGTTCATTCTATTACCCTAATACTTTTATTGAATAATATTTTTATCTAAAAATCTCTGTAAAGCAAGTGTATGTTCTGTGCCTTTTATTTTTAATGAAACAATTTTTGCCATTGTCATGGACTTGGTTTTAATGTAAAGTGAACACATGCTACTATTTATGTGAATATGCTTGTATATTAATTGGCTATCTCTGGACCAATGCACAAAAATGGTAACAGTGGGGTCTCCAGGGAGAAGAATCAAATCACTGGGGAGAGGGTTGGAAGAAGGCATTTCACGGTAAACCCTATCTCTCCTATGTTTGCATCATGTACTGAATAAATGTAATATTCTAAAATAAAATATTTTATATTCAAGTAATGTAATATTTTCTTTTCAAGTTTCATAACACTGGTTTCCAAACTTACAGTGTAGCAATGATGGAGAAAATTAACTTTCAAATGAGTTAACTTGCAAAGAATCATGTGATACACTTGCATGAAGGTACTAGTATTCCTGGAACATTTATGTTACTTACATAGGGTCCCTACTCCAAATAGTATCATGTATTTAGACTGAAATTTCATTGAGCACTAGCCACCTTTTATCCTAAAGGAGAACAATGACATATATTTGCATCTATGTCTATGTCTATATCTTTCTATCTCTGATTTAAGAGAGAATCTACTTGTCTCCCACTGCACTATAGAGAAAAATAATAAATTAATTATACATTTTTGCTGTTTGATTTTTTTAATGACACATACCAGACAGGATGTATTAAAGGAGAGATGCCAGGCATAGCAGTTGTATTAAACATATGCTAAATTATTTTCACCAATTTTTTTGCTACTGCCTCATTTGCACTCTGTGAAAGATTCAGCCCCAAAATCTCTTTCGTCAGCTTCTTCTGCCTACACTGAATGGGGCTGACATTTGACCCATGGAAGTGGGAAATGCCTGGGAATTAGGGCATGCCAAACCAGTGACACTTTTTCCCAGTACTAGTGACAGCCAATCTGTGGGTCAGACCCTGGAGCTCCCAGACAGTAGAGAATCACACATCACTCTTAAGGGAAAGAGACTGAAAGTCTTAACCTCTTCTGTCTCCTCTATTTTAAATACATCCATTGAGGACAAGAAAATGGACAGAACTTCAAATCATGGTTGAGTTCAACATCTCTGGATTTGCCCCATTTTTTTATTTGATGCGCATAGCTCATGGGTAAAGGAGTCATTTCCACCCCCTTTCAGAATTTATTACAAATTAGGGAATATTATGAGTCATTCTTTGAAATGTCCTAATAATGTTCAGAAGCAAACTGAACTATGTGCTCCAATCTTATGTCTTTTAAGGGTAGCTCACCTACATTTACATGCTTGACAGTAATACAAGTGAGTCATGGTAGTGTGAGCTGGTGCAAACTTTTGGGAGGGGCATCTGGGAACATCTACCAAAATTTAAAAGTACATATTTTTAAAAATGTAAACAGAGTTTCTGGAGAGAGGAATGGAAGGAGGATTTCATAGTAAGCCCTATTTCTACCCCCTTTCAGAATTTATTACAAATTAGGAAATATTTGAGTCATTCTTTGAAATGTCCTAATAATGTTCAGAAGTAAACTGAACTATGTGCTCAGTTTGTATGTTTGCGTTGTGTACTGCATAAAAGTAATATTCTAAAATAAAGTATTTTATATCAAAATAATGTAATATTTTATTTGCAAGCTTCTTGCAGCAGTTTTTCTTCAAGTCATTTACCTCATGCATACACCTACAAGGTACTCTAGGAGACTAAAGTTCTTTGGGTAATAGTCAAAAGCTAAACATCCTCCTCAATGAACAGTTAAACGATGATATCTCTAAGCAGTGGATAAATCGGTATTCATTAAAAAGGGCATGGCAGGCCGGGCTCAGTGGCTCAGTCTGTAATCCCAGCGCTTTGGGAGGCTGAGGCAAGTGGACTGACTGAGCACGCAGGTTCAAGAACCGCCTAGGCAACTTGGCGAGACCTCATCTCTACAATAAATCAAAAATTAGCCAGGCATGGTACTGCGCTGCCTGTAATTCCGGCTACTTGAAAGGTTGAGGCAGAAGGATAGCCGGAACCCAGTAGGTCAAGGCTGCAGTGGCCAGGAGCATACCACTGCACTCCAGTCTGGGCGACAAAGTGAGACTCTAATTCAAAAAAAAAAAAAAGGGCATGGCAGATGTATAATCACAAATTACAGAAAACTCCTCCAAGAATGACTGCAAATATATAAGATGTAGTTACTGTGGTTATCTTTGTGGAGACTTGTTGGGAAGGATATTTTAAATTATCATTTTATTCCTTGTTTTCCCTATGGATTATCTGTTTGTGTACAATTTTTATATTTAAAAGTTCAGTATAATACATCTTGGCAGTAAGATCATGGACAAGGTTGTCACTGATTTATTTTATTTTATTAAAACACAGAGTACAACTATTTTAGATGAGAAAAAAAAGAAAAATATACTCTCTCACTCCACCCTGAGCTCAACTCTCTGTGTTCATTGCTAGTTTTACTTGGTGTGCTCTCTTTGCCCTAAGCTCTTATTTATAATTACATGTTCATCCATTAGACTTGATAGCAGAAATAAAATTCTGCTCCCTGAGAAATGTGCTTAGGTTTATCCTCTGGATGTCCTCATCATTCTATCCATCCGTCTATCCACCCATCTAGTCATCCATCCACCCATCCATCCATCCACCCAACCACTTACCTATTTACCCACTCATCCACCCAACCATCCTTTCATCCACTCATCCACCCATTTATTTATCCATTCATCTATCCACCCACCCACTTAACTATCCAATCATCCACCCATCCATTCATCCATCCACCTATCCACCCACCCACTTATCTAGTCAACCATCCATCCATCCATCCATCCATCCATCCATCCATCCATCCATCCATCCATCTATCCATCCATCCAACCAGCCCTCCATGCATCCCTCCTACAGTCACTCATTTCATATATTGGCTGAGTACTTGGTTCATGTGAAGTACTCAGAGGAAAACAGTAGTGAATAACGTACTGACATGCTCCCATACTTAAGGAACTGGGAACCTAGTGTGAGAGACAGACAAAAAAACAGGTTTTTTTTTCTTTTTTTTTTTTCGGAGTCAAGATCTCACTCTGTCCTCAAGGCTGGAGTGCAGTGGCATGGTTCCGCCTCACTGTAGCCTTGACCTTCTGGGCTGAGATAATGCTTCTGCCTCAGCCCCCTGAGTAGCTGAGATTACAGATCTATGCGACCATGTCCAACTCATTTTTTCTATTTTTATTTTTGTAGAGACAAGGTCTTGCTACATAGCCCAGGCTGGTCTCAAACTCCTAGGTTCAAGCAATTCTCCTGCCTCAGCCTCCCAAATGCTGGGATCACAGGCTTGCGCCATCATACCCAGCCAGAAATCAGCTCTTATACTCTTGAGATAAGTGTTATGATAGAGGTGATCCCCAGGGTGCACCCAGGGTATAGCTGGGTCAAGAAAGGATTTATGAGCAACATTATTCACACTCACCTAAAGGTGAAACAATCCAAATGTCCATCAGCAGATGAATAGATGAGCAAAGTGTGTTATATACATACAATGAATATCATATACTCTTAAAAAGTAAGGAAATTCTGGCACACACTATAACATGGATGAACCATGAGAACATCATGCTAAGTGAGATAAACCAGTTACAAAAAGACTACAAAAAGACCAGTTACAAAAACGAAAAATGTAGGATTTCATGTATATGTGATACTCAGAATAGTCGAATTCATAGAGATACAAAGTAGAATGGTAATTGTCAGGGGCTGAGGGAAGGAGAAATAGAGTCAGTGTTTAATGAGGACAGAGTTTCAGTTTTGCAACATTTAAAGTTTCAGAGATGGATGGTAGTAATGATTGCAGAACAATGTGAATATACTTAATGCCACTGAATTGTTCACTAAAAAAGGGGTTAAAATGGTAAATGTTAATGTTCAATATTGGTTCATTAGTTGTGACAAATGTGCCATTTGTAAGATGTAAGATATTAACAATAGAGGATTGTGAGATATTAACAATCATGTAAGATATTAATGATATGATGTTAAGATTAACAATAGAGGAAACTGGGTGTGGGTACATGAAAACTCTACACTACATTCATAACTTTTCCATGAATCTAAAACTATTCCAAAATAAAATATGTATTTTTTTTTAAAGACTTCATGGAGACAATTACACATAAGCGTAATGTGAAGTATGAGTTGGAGTGTCCCAGGGAATGGTGTAAGGTAAAGTCATTTCCGTCAAAGAAACCTCATAGGTCCAAGGGTAAGATAAAATAGCCAGATAGGTTCAGGAACCAAAAACTATTCAGTCAGGCTAAGACTATGGTTTCAAGGCCCCCACACTCTGAGTCAGGTCATTTGATTGGGTCCCTATGAATCTAGCAACCTCCCTACCTTTGACTGTGGCTTGAGTACCATTGGGCTCCATTAAAGAAAAGAGTTTGCTCAGGATGCTCAGAAATCCAAGAGTGAGGAGGTGGAGAACCTTTTAAATCCCTGCTCAGGGGCTGACTTGAGACCCCCTGCCACAGTTTACAACAACCCACCTTTGGGACATTTTGAAACATCTTATGCACACATGTGTCACCTGGCATTTTCACCGACAAACATGTTCCTTGGATTCCCAAGTAGCTCATGCTGGACCCACATCAGCACACCAAGATAAAAGCTCTCTCATCTCGGAAATTTCATGAGTATCAATGTTAATAACTTGATAGAAAAATAGAGGGAAAGAAACTTCAATGTGTTATTTGCAATTTGTCATTAAAAAAAAAAAAACACCATCCAAGTGACTAAAAAAATAAGCGGTATGTGGAGTGGAAGTA
>NW_007258222.1:4369-5910 GCF_000164805.1 Carlito syrichta | reverse complement strand
CTCTGATAAGAAAGACAGAAAGAGAAAGAAGAAAGAAAGAAAGGAAGAAAGAAAGAAAGAAAGAAAGAAAGAAAGAAAGAAAGAAAGAAAGGCTTATCAGTTTAATGTGGCCTGTGATAAAGATAAGATGTTTTATGTAAGCCTTATGATAGCCACAAAGCAGAACCTTATAGTAGTTGCACAAAATTTTTTTTTTTTTGAGTTGGAGTCTCACTCTGTTGCCCAGACTGGAGTGCAGTGGCCGCTCCCAGCCACCGCAGCCTCGACCTGCTGGGCTCTGGCGATCCTTCCACCTCAGCCTTCCAAGTAGCTGAAATTACAGGTGCGCACTACCATGCCCAGCTGATTTTTTGATTTATTGTAGAGATGAGGTCTCGCTGCCCAGCGGGTCTCGAACCCACGGGTGCAGGCAATCCACTCACTTCAGCCTCCCAAAGGCGCGGGATTACAGGCTGAGCCCCCAATTTTTTTTTTTAAAGTTTCAAAGTATACTATCACAGAAAACTACCAAACCTCAAAAAAAGACAGCAAAAGAGGAATTTTTTTTAAAAAGAACTTACAAAGCAACTTGGAAACAAATTAGAAAATGTCAGTATCAATCATTTGCTTATCAATAATGACCTTGAATAGAAATTGATTAAATTCTTCAATCAGAAGGCACAGAATAGCTAAGTGCCTACAAGAGACTCACTTTATCTTTTATGGGTTCAATCCATGGTACCCCAAAACAATAGCAATAGTGACCAAAGATCACTGATCATAGATTATCCTAACTGTTAAAATAATAATGAAAAGTTTAAAAATATAGGTAGAATTAACAGAATGCGCAAAGGCACATGAAATGAGCACCTGCTGTTGGAAAAATTGGGCCAATAGACTTGCTTGACACAAGGTTGCCATAAGCCCTCAACGTGAAAAAAACAAAATGTCTGCCAAGTACAATAAATTAAAACACAATAAAACAAGGTGTGCCTGTACTTTATTCAACTGCAAATACATGCTATCTATTCAACAAATAACTTACTAGTCTTTAAATGATTATTCTCAGCAAAAGCGTAAATGTTTTCAGTCACAGGGCTTTTGTTACTTATCTCAATAAATATTTACCTGTATTTGATTATTTAATAGAAAAAAATTGCAGATGGCTATGGTATTTTACTATCTATAAACCTGTAAGTTTCTAGCTACCATAATGACTAATCCTTCTGTAGAACAACACAAGTGTTTGCAAAAGTTGTAGAGGTATTATATGTCCACTTGTTATGCATGAAATGAAATCTATCATGTCTATGTTACATTTTACATTTTTCCCTACTCTTGAACATGTCTTTTAGGAAATAGAATGTATATCATTCACCCAGATATGTACTACTGTATTAATTGGGATACTTGGTATCTTTCATTATTCATTTAAAGAAGCATTAAGGACAGAGACGGGGCAAGATGGCGACGGCATAGGTGAACTGGTGAGATTCTCTGATTGTGAGTTCCCAAAAAGGCTATTACTTCTCTACCCCCATCCCCCAGCCCACCACCAACCA
>NW_007258222.1:2941-3805 GCF_000164805.1 Carlito syrichta | reverse complement strand
CCCAGAGCCACTCTCGCCACCCACTGCCTGCCCTTTGGAGCTTTGGAGCTCTGGAACTCCGGGTCCACCCTGGCTGAGGCACTCAGTGCGAGACCCCAAGCTGGGGGACCCAGACAGGTGGAGAAAAGCAGATCTGGGTAAACTACCTTGCTATTCTCCAAGTAGAGACTTCCATTGCCCCGCCCACCTATCAACAAACTCTACCTCAGTTCCTAAGGCAACAGCGTGAAACAGGAGACAAATCCCCACCCCTATGCTGCAACGAAAAACAAAAGGGAGAGGCTGGAATTGGAGATCACAGAAGTGACTCTAGTCTGATCGCTTATTTTGACTTATGATTTTATCATTGAAACTGTTTTATCATTGAAACTTCTGACTTATACTGTTTCTTGATTTTTTTGGCCTGTCTCTGTGTAGCTATCAGTATTCTTTAGGGAATCTTTCTTACCTGTCTTTTTTCACTTCTTCCCAGCCCTGTGTCTCTCTCTCATCTGATAGTTGGTATGTATATCTGTTTTCCCTCTCGCACTTCTCTCTTTCGCTTATTTTGACTTATGATTTTATCATCGTAACTGTTGGTTTAGATCACGTATGTTGTTTACCTTCTGATCTACACTGTTTCTCGATTTTATTGACCTGTCTCTGTGTAGCTATCAGTACTCCTTACGGAATCTTTCTTACATGTCTTTCTTCACTTCTTCCCGGCCCTGTGACTCTTTCTCACCTGATAGTTGGTATGTATATCTGTTATCCCTCTCGCACTTCTCTCTTTTGTTTATTTTGACTTATGATTTTATCATTGTACTGTTGGGTTTAGATCACATTTGTTGTTTACTTCTGACTTACACTGTTTCTCGATTTAAT
>NW_007258222.1:1531-2921 GCF_000164805.1 Carlito syrichta | reverse complement strand
CATTGTCTCCAGCCCAGGCACCCAGCACCAAGCTGCCGGTCACACAGGGAGGATCTGGGCACCTGCCCCTCAGAGACACCGGTCCCATTCCTGGCTGAAGTACTCTGTAGGGTCCCAGTGCCACTCTTGCCGCTTACAGCCTGCCCTTTGGAACTTTGGAGCTCTGGAACTCAGGGTCCACCCTGGCTGAGGCACTCAGCATGAGACCCCAAGCCAGAGGACCCAGACAAGTGGAGAAAAACAGATCTGCTTAAACTGCCTCGCCATTCTACAGGCAGAGACTTCCATTGCCCCACCCACCTAGCAACAAACTTTACCTCATTTCCTAAGGCCAGATATTGCAGCGTGCGGGGAAGTTTTGGGTCCCTGCTCCCTCCGCCTCTCTCCCCGGCTGCATTGTCTCCAGCCCAGCACCTGGCACCACTGGTCACACAGGGAGGCTCTGGGTGCCCGCCCCTCAGAGACACCGGTCCCATTCCTGGCTGAAGTACCCTGTGGGGGGCCCAGAGCCACCCTTGCCACCCACTGCCTGCCCTTTGGAGCTTTGGAGCTCTGGAACGCCGGGCCCACCCAGGCTGAGGCACTCAGTGCGAGACCCCAAGCTGGGGAACCCAGACAAGTGGAGAAAAACAGATCTGGGTAAACTACCTTGCTATTCTCCAGGCAGAGACTTCCATTGCCCCACCCACCTATCAACAAACTTTACCTCAGTTCCTAAGGCAACAGCGTGAAACAGGAGACAAATCCCCACCCCTATGCTGCAACGAAAAACAAAAGGGAGAGGCTGGAATTGGAGATCACAGAAGTGACTCTAGTCTGATCGCTTATTTTGACTTATGATTTTATCATTGAAACTGTTTTATCATTGAAACTTCTGACTTATACTGTTTCTTGATTTTTTTGGCCTGTCTGTGTAGCTATCAGTACTCCTTAGGGAATCTTTCTTACATGTCTTTCTTCACTTCTTCCCAGCCCTGTGACTCTTTCTCACCTGATAGTTGGTATGTATATCTGTTATCCCTCTCGCACTTCTCTCTTTTGTTTATTTTGACTTATGATTTTATCATTGTAACTGTTGGTTTAGATCACATTTGTTGTTTACCTTCTGACTTACACTGTTTCTCGATTTTATTGCCCTGTCTCTGTGTAGCTATCAGTACTCTTTAGGGAATCTTTCTTACATGTCTTTCTTCACCTCTTCCCAGCCCTGTGTCTCGTTCCCACCTGATAGTTGGTATGTATATCTGTTTTCCCTCTCACACTTCTCTCTTTCTAACTCCCTATTGACCCCCCTTCCTCCATTATTTTCCTCTTCTATATCCCCCCTTTTTAAATCTAGGGACCAAGACTGCATACTGCTGAATAGACAGACTGTAAAGCAGAGGGAAAG
>NW_007258222.1:0-554 GCF_000164805.1 Carlito syrichta | reverse complement strand
CCAGATATCCAATCCCTAAGAACTTAAGCAGTTACAAAACCATCTCTACATGAAACACTTAAGAAAGTACTAAACACAGAAGAAAAGGAAAAAAGAACAATGTTCTTCACAAGAGTACAGTGAAAAGAATAAAATATACACGAACCAACCCCAAAACCAAAAGAAAGACAAAAAAAAAAAAAAGAAAAAACCAAGTGGAAGAACAATAACTCAATAAGAACTCCATGATAGGGATGAACTCTCACATTTCAATAATTAGTCTGAATGTGAATGGACTAAACTGAAAAGACATAGAATGACAAAGTGGATAAAATATCACCAGGCAACAACATACTGCCTTCAAGAGACCCATCTCACTAGAAAGGACATGCACAGACTCAAAGTAAGAGGATGGGAAACAAATTTTCAGGTGAATGGAACACAAAAGAAAGGAGGAGTCGCGATCCTAATTTCAGACAAAATACCATTTAAGCTATCAAAAATTAAAAAAGATACAGAGGGCCACTACATAATGATAAAAGGTTCACTCCATCAACAAGAAATATCTATCCGAA
>NW_007258221.1:2388-5457 GCF_000164805.1 Carlito syrichta | reverse complement strand
ATTTTTTTTAATTTTAAAGAGATGGGGTCAGCTGGGCTCGGTCATTCAGCCTGTATTCCCATGCCTTTGGGAGGCTGAGGTGAGTGGATTGCCTGGGTCCGCGGGTTTGAGACCCGCCTGGGCAGAAGAGACCTCATCTCTACAATAAATCAAAATATTAGCTGGGCGCAGTAGCGCGTGCCTGTAGTTCCAGCTATGTGGAAGGCTGAGGCAGAAAGATAGCCGGAACCCAGCAGGTCAAGGCTGTGGTGGCCGGGAGCAGCCACTGCACTCCAGTCTGGGTGACAGAGTGAGACTCCAACTCAAAAAAAAAAAAAAGAGATGGGGTCAACCTATCTTTTACTGCAGAGGCGCCTTGGTTTGCATGTTCCGTGGGGTTCTCCCTATCAGAGATGAGCCCATCTTCCTTTAATTTGGAGATCTTCCAGCAAGTGTCCAGATACCAAAGACACCTTTGCCTCTAGAAGTCACGGTGCTTGGCAACTTTCTTACCTTAGAAAAGCTGAGGTCGGGTTTGGTGGCTCAGCCTGTCATGCTAGCACTTTGGGAAGCTGAAGTGAGTTTATTTCCTGAGCCCATGAGTTCGAGATTCAACCAGGCAACTTGGAAAAACCACGTCTCTACAATAAATAAAAAATTACCTGGGCATGGTAGCATGCATCTTTAGTTCCAGCTACTTGGAAGGTTGAGGAAGCAGGCTTGCCAGAGCCCAGCAGGTGGACATGGGTGGCTGTGAGCATGCCACTGCACTCCAGTCTGAGCAACAGAGTGAGAACTCAACTCAAAAAAATAAAAAAATAAAAGGTTGATTAATGGGTACCGTTTCTGGTGTGGGTCAGGTGGGTAGAAAGTTAAGAATGGAATTGCCTCTAGGCTGGGTAATGTCTCTGGAATGTTAGATGATACTCTTAAGTCTTGATTTTCAGTAATGTCTCTTGCTGCCCTGGACCATTTGATTATTGGATAGGGGTGAGGAATAAGAAGGAGTTTTGAGAATTTGGGGGATAAAACTTCAGAGATAAGTCAGTAGTAGTGGCTGCCACTAGTGAGAAAGCTACTTTGCTCTCTTTCCCACAGTTTCAGTCATCCCACTGCAGAGTTGAAGAAGAATGGGGGGAAGTCAGAAGCGGCATGGGAGGAGGAACCACGACTTCTATCAAGCAGACTGGATAGGCAAGTGGAGAATACTTGGAGGTGGAAATGTTAGAGCTTGCAAGATTCGATCCTTGGAATAAAGAAGCCTGTCAGTGCTTCCCAAAAATAAAAATAAAAATAAGCCGGGCTCGGTGACTCAACCTGTAATCCCATGCCTTGGGATGCTGAGGTGAGTGAATTGCCTGAGCCCACGGGTTCAAGACCCACCCGGGCAAGTTGGCGAGAACTCATCTCCACAATAAATCAATAAAATCAGCTGGGTGTGGTAGCGCATGCCTGTAATTCTGGCTACTCAGAAAGCTGAGGTGGAAGGTTCGCTGGAGCCCAGCAGGTCGAGGCTGCAGTGGCCAGGAGCGGCCACTGCACTCCAGTCTGGGCAACAGAGTGAGACTCCAACTCAAAAAAAATAAAAAAATATTAAAAAAATAAAAATAAAAATAACTGAAAGAGATGGGGCCCACTCTGTCACCCAGGCTGGAATGCAATGGCACAATAGTAGGTCACTCAAACTCCCAGGCTCAAGCGACCCTTCTGCCTTAGTCTACAAGTGCACACCACCATGTCCAGCTATTTTTTTTTTTGTAGTGTCAAGATCTCATTATGTTGCCCAGGCTGGTCTCAAACTCCTGGGTTTAGGCAATCCTCTTGCTTTGGCCTCCCAAAGTGCTGGGATTATGTATTCCCAGCACTTTGGGAGGTCAAAGCAAGAGGATTGCCTAAACCCAGGAGTTTGAGAACACCTGGGGCAACTGGGTAAGACCTCATCTTTACAATAAATCAAAAAGTTAGCTATGCCTATGGTTCTGGCTACTTGGAAGGCTGAGGCAGAAGGATCGCCTAAGCCCAGCAAGTTGAGGCTGCAGTGGCCATGCGCATACACTTGCCCTCCAGCCTGGGTGACAAAGGGAGACTCTGTTAAAAAAATCTCAGCCCCCTCTGGCCTTCCAAACCCTTGAGACATGGATGCAGGAGACTGCCTTGGGTGTTGGAAATAACTCACCTGCAAATGCCCCCAAAGTGAAATGGGGGCTCAGCCAGGGTTGAGAGCCAGTGACCTCTTTTACAGCATTATCTATCTCTATCTCAGGAGCCCAGACATGCCTCATTCCAGCACCCACCCCTTTGGAGGGCCTCACTCCATGACTGACCTCACAGTCCATGCCACCCACATCTCAGGACTCAGCCCAAACCACATTCTCAGAACACTGTCCTAGTGCACTCAGATGGGAAGCCATGTCCCTCTCATTCTTGGTTCGAATCAAGTGGGTAACAACTCTGAAACCTCCTTTGGCTGCACAGACAGATGGAGGTGAGCATCTACACTCCCCAGGATCTGGAACAACACTGAACAGCACATGCTACCGCTCACCTAGAATTGACCCTTCCCTTCAAGGAAGCTCCTGCCAGGCAGGCAGTGACTTTGGATAGACTGGGGGTCTAATCAGAATTGCAAAGAAGGACTGACATTGAAAGAGCACAGCCAAGGCCCAAGTCTTGTCAAGTCATCTACACACATATGTCCTTGAAAAGTCCACACCAGACAATCTGTGGACTGTGAAATGAAGACGCCAGACACAGACAGGCAGACAGAAGGTCAGACCACAGAGAGAATCAGGACGAGGCCCAGATACTCACCATGTATAAACTTAGATGAGACCTTGAGGAAATGTGGTTCTCTGGCAGCACCTGGGCCTCTGCTGTGACTGGTATGGTGTGCACTGATCAACTCCACTGTCATATCAAAATACCAGGGGTCAGGTGGCTGAAACAACAGGAAAGTACTTGCTCAGTTCTTAAGGCTGGATGTCCAAGGTCAAGGTGCCAAGAACATGGCCACTTTGTGCACTCATTCAGAGAGAGCAAGCTCTGTGCACCCATGCAGAGAAAGCAAGCTCTCTGCTGTCTCTTCTTAGA